>NC_056739.1:1576455531-1576615531 GCF_019279795.1 Protopterus annectens | reverse complement strand
GTGGCACACCAAAAGGAACAACACACTCCTTCTTGTACCTTGGCTTGTAGGTAGACTGTAACTTTCATTCCATACCCATAATGAAAAGTCAAGGGTAAAAGATAACGCTTCTATTCTAGGCCATGAAAATCTCACTCCACCTATCCAAACCAGCCAGGGCAGCTATATGCAGAGTAATCCATTCCTTCTGGCCCAACTTGAGTATGGACTACCTATAATAGTCACTGCCTGTGAGAAAAAAAAAACTCCACACGACAATCTGTCAAAAACAAAATATGTCAGTTCATCAATAAATGACCCTCTCATACACACCTCTGCCTCACCCTCTAAAAGGCCAAATGGCTCTCAGTGCAGCACAGAGTAAACCTCCCACTAGGCTCTCTCATTTGCAGACTTCTTCAGCCTAACTCATTCCCACCACTAATTGCCAAACTTTGTACTAAACACCCAGCCTTCAACCTCAGGCGCTTCTCCCAAATGACCCTCCCCCTCATCATCCTTCACAAACTGGCCTACACTGTACCCATCACTCTTTCTCCATCTTTGCTCTTAAAATATTGGAATCCTTTCTCACCTAAATGAACCACGGCCCCCCTTCTCCACCTTCAGATCTCAACTTAAAAAAAAAAATCCTTCACGTCAAATTAAACTACTGTAGCCTCACAGCAGATCATATCACATAGTGACCTCTAAACCTCTAGCCTACTTTTGCTGTCAACTACTAAATCCCCATAACTCCACCTTCACCACCTTACCATGTCCTGACTCTCATTACTCAACAGCATTTCTACCACACTGTAAACTTGAAATATAAGCATATAAAGTTGCAAAATGTACATTATTCTTTTGTAATTGTTGCTACACCTCTTAATTGCTACTGTACAGTTTTTGTTATATATTGATACTTTATGTTCTGTTTTTGATATGTACAGCTGCCTCTCTGTTCCACTTTTTTCTTCTTTGTGAATTATTTCACCTGGGCTGTACTGGCAGTTAGTTGTGATCAGTTTACTACCCTGATAAGCAAATGCAAAATGAAATAACATAAAATAAAATTTCTTATATTTATACTTACATTTGCATTTCGTATTGAGAAAGGGATTTTCTCCGATGTCCTGACCAAAATTTGAATACCACCTCAGATATCTCCTGAAAATTAATTTAACAAAAAGAAGTAGATAAAACCACAGTTGTTCAAAATGACTGTCGTCTCCCTTTTACCCCTTCTTTTACCCATTACCCTAGCAGGCAAGTTTCAAAGTTTAGCTTCCTACATGTCAGGGAATAACGACAGACAAATGGTATCTACAAGCAGTTCAACAAGACTGTACAAGAGAATTTTTCAGAAACATCAAATGCAGCTTCATTCACATTCTTCACATCAAGTACAGCAATTTTTCCATTTGATATATAGTTTGCAGGTAAAGGAAGCTATCAGTGAACAATACCTTCTACTCAGAGTTCACTAATTGTACTTCAGACTGTTCATAGTTCAAAAATGACAAAATTCAAGACTATTTCTAAATTGATCGCATCTAAATTTCTTCTCAAGTTCAAAATAATTCAGGACAGTGACTGAAAATCTGCCATAAAAATGACTTTACCTAGGCACACTAGGTATGAAAGACGCTTATCTTCACAATCCAGTGAGACCTTTTCGCAAGATATAACTCAGACTAGTTGCAGCTCAGCATCACTTTAATTTGTCATTTCTTATCATTTGGGGTATTCACAGACTGCAGAAGACTGTTTATTTGATAGTGATAGAAACATGAGAACTTTTGACTCAACACGTACACCTTATAGTTTTACACTCTTTCCCTCTCCCTCTCTCTCTCTCTCTCTCTGTATAGATATATATATATATATATATATATATATATATATATATATAGAGAGAGAGAGATATGGATGTTTGTGTGTGTGTGTGTGTGTGTGTGTGTGTGTGTGTGTGTGTGTGTGTATTTAGCGGTCGTTTTTCCACTATTGTTTTTAATTTTATATGAATGTGTTTGTGTGTGTGTGTGTGTATATATATATATATATATATATATATATATATATATATATATATATATATATATATATATATTAATATCTGTCTACTTCAGAAGACTGAGTCCGAAAAGACTGAAAATTCAAAATACTGAACACATTTTTAATGCAGGAGAAAGCCCCCCCACACCCCTCGTGTGGTGGGGCTGGTGGTAATAGCTCATCTGCGTCTTCAGAGATTCAGTAATTTCCATTATCTGGATGACTGGCTGCTGGCTGCCTCTTCCAGGGAGTCTCTTCTTCTAGGAAAAGTATTATCTTCTCCACCTTTGTGCTTCCCTGTGTATTTTGATAAACCTGGGAAAATCCAGCCTGACTCCTACTCAGTGTTTAATTTTTCTGGGCTGCCATTTGGACAAGACTATAACTCTGATCGCTGTTCCACAGGACAGAATGGCCTTCTTGAAAGCTGCAGTATAAAATCTACTGGAGTTCGATCATCCTCTGGCATGGTTGATCTTGAGAGTTTTGGGCATTATGGCATCAACGATTCTGATGGTACAATTCACTCATTGTACGAGAATCCAACAATGCCTGCTCCACTCACAGTGGTCTCAGATGTAAGATTCCTTGTCTCAACCTGTCAGGTTATCTCGGTCATGTAGAACTCATGTAAACTAGTGGCTTCATTTTCCTCTGATACCTGCAAGTAGGCCTTTAGAGGTCTCCTGTGTAGCATGTCTTGTGTGTCAAGTGAGACACTGAGGCACCGTGATGGTTTCAAGTAGTTTATTGTACATAAATACATCAGGAGCTGTATCTGGAACATATATTCAAGTTAACTGACCAACTCATTACTTCAAACACACTCACATGTGTATCTCCATTAATGCCTGCATTCACTATGACTGACTATACAAAATGGCTCTGATCTTGCACGTGCTCAATAACTTATATGTATGTACTATCTAGCTACAGTGGCTGACTAGGTACAATACACACAATGATCTACATCCTCCCTCTTTTATTTGTTCACCATGCAGTAGGAGAACAAGATATTTTTAACAAGCTAAATATCATGTCAGCATACAACAACAAATTAATTCAAGTCAGAGTCACTGTGCATCTTGTAATGGGTTTGGATATTCTACCCGATCTGGTTACATAAAAACTTTGACAGGGTTTAGTAACAGGGACAGTCTCTGGGGATTCTTTTACAATTGGAACTTTGGGGATTACATCAGGATTATTAGAAGAAAGTACACTGTCTTCTGGAATTTGACCCATTATAGTGTCACTCTGAGAAATAGAGTCTCTGGCACAGGCAATCTGCTTCACTGTTTCGGAGACTGGTAATATGCTTCTTTGATTCCTTCTGGAATCCATTCCATCAGATTGTAACCAAGCAAGTTATCGCAAGGAATGTTTCTGAGACTGAGTAAGTGAAGAAAAACATCGGTACCATCTCTCTTGGACTTCTCCAACAAATGTTTTGCACTTTGAACTGCTTGCTCATCTAATCCATTGGACTATGCATACTCAGGACTACTAGTAAAATGGACAGTCGCAAGACTCAACAAATTTCTCAAACCGCTGACTTGTAAACTGTGTTCCATTGTCAGAAATTACTTTGTGTGGACTGCCTTGGACAGAAAAGTGTTTCTTCAGTTTCGCATTGGCAGTGCTAGACATTAAGTTAGGAAGATGGTCAATTTTAAACCACTTTGAGTAACACTAAGTAATGACCACTCCATTTGAAAATATCAGTAGCAGCTGTCAACCATGGTAATTAAGGAATCTGGTTTAGTTGAAGTGGTTCTTTTTGTTGGTGCGATTTAGTACTATTACTTGAACATGCTAGAGTTTCCTTCTCTGTATCTTTTTGACACAGAAGGCCAGAATACTGCGCATCTTGCCCTTACTTTGATTAAAACAGTACCTGGGTAACCTCAATGCAAAATTTTGATATATTCCAGGTGTAATGCTTTAGGAATTACTACTTTAAGACCTATCATGATGATTCCATCTTCTGTCATGAGCTCACATCTGTAAGGAAAATACTTCTTTATGTCAAGTGGTAGACTAGTTTGTCGTGCTGGCCATCCTTGAGTGATAAAATGTTGCAGTTTCTGGAGAATTAGGTCTGAGGCTGCATGATTTCTGAGTTCATCAAGATGTGATGAAGAAAAATTTTTTACTTCCATGACTTCAAAGTCTGCTTTCTCATTGTCATGCTGTTCTATTGTTTGTCTGGCTGCTCTCGACAAAGCATCAGCAGGGTAGAGATCTTTGCCTTTAGTATAGACTATATTGAAATTGTACTGTTTCTGTTTTAACATCATGCATTGCAGGCATGCTGGGGCTGTATGTATTGGCTTTTTCAGAACTGTGACTAGAGGTTGGTGATTAATCTCTATTTGAATAGGTTTTCTATAAATATAATCACTGAACTTCGAACATGCGAACACTACTGCCAAAAGCTCTTTTTCAATTTGTGCATACTGCATTTCAGTCTGGGTTAAAGTTCTAGATGCATAGGCTACTGGTATCCCTTCTTGAAGACATGCTGCGCCAAGACCATACTTTGAAGCATAATACGAAAGAGTTACATGTTTCTGAACATCACAATATCTCATGTTGGTGGACTGGCAATTTTCTGCTTCAGAATATCAAATGCTCTTTGGTGTTGCTCCAACCAGGACCAGTTTTCATTTTTGCGTGTAAACTCATGTAAGGTTGCTGAAAGCTCACATAGGTCTGGGATGAACTTTCCTAAATAGTTGACCATACAAGAAAAGACTGTAAAGATGGGACATTCTCTGGAACTGACATCTCAAGAATTGCTGCTTGCTTAGACAGATCTGGTTGAAAGCCAGAATGACCCACATAAGCAACTTCTTTCAGTTTGAATTTGCATGTTAGAGGATTTAGTTTAAGATTTACTTCACGAGCACGGTCTAGAACTTTCTTGAATTTTCTATCATGTTTATCTTCACCATTGCCCCCTACAATAACGTTGTCTACTATAATAGCACATGGATAACTAGAAAAAAATTTGTTCCATCGCACGTTGAAATACTTCACTGACAGAGTTTATCCCAAATGGCATTCTCAAGAATCTGTATCTTCCAAATGATGTACTAAAAGTGGTTAACAATGAAGCAAGAAAATTCAAACCAAGGCAGAGAACAGGAACCGTAACTGAATGTTAAACCACTTTTATTCCAAGGACATAAAAAGCCAACCGGCTCGGAACCACAATAAAACGAAACACAAGTGTTGATGTTGAGCGCGCTTTCTCTTTGTTAAATAACAAAGCTACTTCAGAACAAACTTTCTGTTCATAGTGTCCTCATTTTATATTGATGTCAGTAAACATTAATTAACCCCTAATTAACATTCCAATTAAATTTTAAAGGTAAAACGTTAATTGCAAACCTAAGAAAACTCTACAAAAAAAGTGTCCTAGCAAAAAAATACTCTCGAGCATAAAATGTATACAAATTGTGTTATTAAATTGTCCCCCTACATGTCTAAACAAATATCGTTAAAAAAACTTTGCTGAAGTGTATAAAACACAACATTAAAAAGCACCTTCTTTATGTGTGCAATTGATGTAAAAAACACTTCACCTAAGTGTTGCAATTTCATCAATAATCAAAATTATACAGTAAAAAAAAAAAATTTGTTCCATCGCACGTTGAAATACTTCACTGACAGAGTTTATCCCAAATTCTCAAGAATCTGTATCTTCCAAATGATGTACTAAAAGTGGTTAACAATGAAGACTTGTGATCCATTGAAATTTGCCAAAAAGAACTTTATGCATCTAAGACTGAAGAAAAACATTGGCATTTGGCATGAGAATGGCTACTTCTTGTACTGTGCGCTTCGGATGATGAAGAAGCTTAAGTGCTTTAAGTCTCTTGGATCAATACATATTCGAATATCATCTGAGCTTTTCTTATGAGCTACGACCATGGAGGATACCCATTCAGCTGGTTCTTTTACTGGAGTAAGGACACCTAAATTCGCCATTTTGTCAAGTTCTGCTTTTACTCTGCTGTGCATTGCTACCGGAATCTTCCTTGCTGGTCTGACAACTGGGGTTACTTCATGGTTTAACTTCATGGAATATGTGACTGGAAGTTTGCCAAGGTTGTCTGTGAAAATATCAGTGTATTCACTAAAATATTCTGTGTAAAACTATCACTGTTCAGACTTGTATGCTGGACCTCTTTATTAAATGAAACCAGTCCCATTCTCAAACTCTCTTTGAGGCCTAACAGTAACTGCACGTTCTTTTGACTACGTAAAACTGCAAGTCATAGCTGTTCCCAGCACAATGGCATGTGAGAACTACTGCGCCATTAGTTTGAATCTCTTCACCACCATAAGCAACTAGTTTTGCACACTTTGCTGAATCAGGTTTCTTAGCAACTTTTACTTTAGCAAACATTTCTGCTGATATAACATTGCAGTTGGATCCAGTGTCTACTTTAAACTCTACATGTTTCCTGTTAATCTGAACAGTACAAAATATTTCACTCTTTGCTGCCAACCGATAATCTACTGTCATCAATCATCAGTCACAGAAGCACCATCAACATAGAAAGTTTGATCACAGCTCTCTAATCTACTTGTTTTTTCGAATGCTGTCTTTTAATAAAAGTATGTTCCACTTTAGACATGCAAAGCCTTTTGAAATTATTCCACTTTTTACAGTTATGACACTGCTGACCAAAAGCTAAGCACTTTTCTCTCTTAGGTTCATGACTGCCTCCACAATTACGGTAATTAATGGTAAGGTTGGCTGTTGTGGCCACATTTGGTTTATAGTTAAGGTTGGGTACTGCCACACCCTTTGGTTTATATTTCTTTTTCATCTTAGTTTTTTGTTGTACACTATCTATATTTGCACTGGCAGACACTGCATGTGCATTTTTCTCATTCGTAAGCATATTCGTATTCTTTTCTGTAAGCTCATATATTTCACAAATTTCAATAGCTTTGCTCAACATTAAATCACTGTCTCGAAATAAATTTTTTCTCACTGCATCATTATTAACACCACACACAAGCCTGTCTTTTATCAGCTCATCTCTCACATCTCCAAATCTGTATGGTTTTGCTTTATTTCTTAAGTCAGTAATATATGCTGCTATAGTTTCCCCAGTCTTTTGATTTCTTGTGTAAAACATGTGCCTTTCCATTGTAATATTCGTTTGAAGGTTACACATTTCTCTAAATTTACGTTTTAAGCACTAGGGTCTTCCCATATTTCAGCCTGTATCACAATATGGCGGTTCTCACCCTCCCCTGCATACACAGCAGGTGCATACACAAATTAACTTTCCCTCTCAATGGCTTCCAAGCTAGCTAAATTAATAAGTATGAATGCTCTTGTACGTGCGTCTTTATCAGAAAATGCAACCTGTATGAAAATGTATTCTTGCTCAAACACTTGCCAGTTTTCAGCAAAATTATTATCAAACACTAGAGGTCCAGGTCTGCAAAAAAATTTGTTTAAATTTAAGCATAGACCAGGTACTTGTAATTATGCTCAAATAGAAAACAATCTCTCTGAAAAGGCTTCACTTTAACACTGCGCACACTCCTGACACTTCAGATGCCTTGAAAAGTTTCAGTTAATGCAAAAAAAAGTACATTGCAAAAAAAATGCAGTCATTTTAACCTTTTTGTACATTTTAACACTTCAGAAATTATTTCGAAGACTTTTGTATTTATTTCGAATACTTTTATTAGTATATTGCAATTTCGCACATTTCATTTATCTCAGTAATTATTTTGAACAGTTTGAATGCTTCGCAACTTATTCAGCAATTGAAAGTATCTTTGAATAACCACTAATCTGTGTGTCTGTGTTAGCTCCTGTATGTTTCTCCACTTCTAACTGCATGCCTCATGGTTTGCGAGTTGTTTCACTTTGGATTCAGATCCCATTCTGACACCATGTCGCATGTCTTGTGGTATCAAATGAGGCACTGTGATGGATCCAAGTTCTTTACTGTATATAAACACATCAGGAGCTGTAACTGGAACTTATATTTAAGCTAACTGATTGACTCATTACTTCAAACACACTCTCATGTGCATCTCCATTCATGTCTGTATTCACTCTGACTGACTATACAAAATGGCACTGATCTTGCATGTGCTGAGTAACTTATCCATACGTGTTATCAAGGAACGGTGGCTGACTAGGTACAATACACACAATGATCTACATCCTGTGCAGCAGCAACTGTAACCATGACTGCATGCTGTCATGAGTGGGGAGGGGTAGGGTGGACATTGCAAAGGGAGAATGGTCCAAGGAGTTTGGTGAGACTCAGAGGCTTGTCTTCACATAAATGTCCTGGAGAATGGTTCTTCTTGTATTGTGGAAACTACGGGACTGTCTTCCTCTAGTAGTGATAAACATATCGATGAACAATATGACAGTAGTGTACTACATAAACAAGCAAGGGGGAACCAGATCCTGCCTGCTTTGTCTCAAGGCCATGAGAGTATGGCAGTGGGTGATGGTCTCTCTCAGCGGTTTCTGACTGCAACATACATTCCTGGGAAGGTTCAAAGATTTAGCAGACAGGCTCATTGTGAATCTCCTTTTACCTTATTAGTGATCCCTGAATCCAACAATTGCAGGGGGGATTTTCAATCGCTGGGGTAAACCATGCTGTTTTGTGTTTGTGACCCCACAGAACATCAACTGCAACAACTGTTTTGCCATTCTTCCTTGTCAGGGACAGATCCCCAGGTACACCCTATCCCATTATTGGCCTCTGCAGTTACTTATGCATATACCTCAGTTCCACTCATGACCAAGTTCATACAGAAAGCCTTTTGGTGCAAGGCCACAATCATTGTCATCGCCCCAGTTTGGCCCAGACAGATATGGTTTCCCCTCCTCAAACCTTACCTGAAGGAACCCCCTTGGCTCCTCAGTTCACTGCCATATCTCATCACTCACTTATCCAGGGAACCTCAACTGGACATTTGCAACCTGAAATTAACAGTATTGCTTCTCCAAGTCCAGTGATTGCATGGGATACTTCCCTTCCTACTGATAGGTGGGAGGTTGGCAAAACAGTTAGGTGTTTACCTTACAGACAGAAGGTGCAGGGTTTGATTCTCTCATGAGGTAATTGGCTAGGCTTAAAATGGCCCAAACGGGCAGTTAGCCTAGTACAAATCTATGAACCTATGAACATATGTAGCCCACATCCTAACAGCTTCCCAGAAATCTTCCAGTGTTTTTCTTGAGCTACCAAAGTAAAGGAGAATACATTTTACATACATTTGATTTACACAGGTGGCTTTGTTTCTACCTTTATAGAGTAATACTCTTCAGAAAAGATGAACAGCTGTCTTCGTCCTTTGCACAAAGCAAATTGGGCAAGAAGGTATCTATGATTTCCTTGTTTAGATGATTACCTGATTGTGTTTCTTTTATCTGTACTTCTCAGAATAAATACTTCCCCTACAAGCTCAAAGCTCTTTCCACTAGAGCCTTGACAACTTCTGCACCTTTTTTCCAGTGTCTATTATTGGATTATGTTTGTCAAGCTGCTACTTGACCGTAATTTCATACCTTTGTCAAGGATTACAAGTCCAACTATATTTCCAGAGCCAGAGTTTCCTTTGGGGCATCCATCCTCAAGGGTCTCCTGTTTTGATGCCATCAAGGAATCACATAATTGGGGATTTTGATCCATATGCCAGATCTGATGGACTAGATGAATAAGATATGAAAGTTTTGTATTTACCATAATGATAGATCCTTTCATCCCAGTCTGTCAGATACAACAACCCACCCTCCTTTCCCTGTTTGTCAGTAGCATGTGAAGGTCCCCTTTCTGGATTCAAGGCAGTATAAATGTTCTTAAGTTCAGCCACCAGACTCGTTTTGAGCTAGTAGAGGAGGAGCAAGACATTATGAAAGTGGAAAGTTTTGGAAGGGCTTGAGGATGTAGCACTAAATCGTCCGGATCAGATCTGAGCGGGGACTCATGTATCATATTGGATGGATGGGATTAAAGGATCTAACATTATGGTAAGCACAAACTTTCACTT
This sequence comes from Protopterus annectens, assembly GCF_019279795.1. Classification (NCBI taxonomy): domain Eukaryota; kingdom Metazoa; phylum Chordata; order Ceratodontiformes; family Protopteridae; genus Protopterus; species Protopterus annectens. The sequence goes on along the minus strand of NC_056739.1, from coordinate 1,576,605,439 downwards.
TTTTATATCAACAAGCATTTCCTTAAAAATAAAAAGTATGAAACTCTAAAAGTCTGTCATTATTGACTGACTGTCTCATGTACCAATATGCTTGCCCAACATTTCCTGGAATTCATTAATTCCAATGCTCTGGACCAGCTTGTTCTTACTCCCACTAGAGCTAGCAGCATCCTTGACCTGGTCATTATTAACATGGGCGACCGTTGCTCTACACCAATAGTCAACTCCTCCCTGGTTAGATCCAACCACAAACTAATAACCTTCGAAATACACATCCCTCCCACCCCCACCCCTGCAAAGGTAACCACCATGAAAAACTTCTCCAAAGCTAACTTTGGGCTCCTAAAAACAGAGGTGGCTAACTTCACGGCACCTATGCAGATGGAGAATAGTTGCATGAGTGGTGAATCGTACACCAGTGCACTGTACGAACACGTACACAAGTGCATGGATCTCACCATACCCAATAGAACCAAGACGCTCTCCTCCAAAAAAAAAAAAAGGAAGCCAATCTGGTGGTCTCCTGCCATAAACAAACTCTACAACAGGAGGAGGAAACTGATGCGGAATAAGGTAAAGCCCCAAGACTGGAAAAACTCCCTTATCAGCCTCAACAAAAATTTGAGATCCCTCATCAAATCCTCTAAGGCTAGCTATGAAAACAGGATTGCAGCAAATAGTAAAGACAACCACAAGGCCTTCTATAGCTATGCAAAGAATCTCCACGGCAATACCCAGATTGGCTCTGAGCTACTGCACAATGGTACCTCCTATACTGAGCCAACTGATATTGCCAATATACTGGCCAACAGATTCAGTGCCAACTTTACCCTCCTCCCATAGGACCAATCACAATACCAGTAGATTGCCAGGCACCCAGTATTCCTGCTGTACTACTTGAACTACAGAGTAAACTGGCACCTTGAAATAAAAAACAAGTACTGAACCAGCACGGCTAGGCAAATACTCTATTTCTTGAACATAAAAGAAAGTGATAAAAGTAAGCACTTTCACCATAACACTATCGCTTCTATAGTCCGAGTCTGAAGAAGTTATAGTGTTATTGCGAAAGCGCTTACTTTTATCACTTTCTTTTATGTTCAATAAATAGAGTTTTTGCCTAGCCGCGCTGGTACGGTACTTGTTTTTTACTTCAAGTTTACACAGTTTTCTTGTACCACACCTTTCACCTGTTCCTGTGTATTTTTGCTTTTTGTGAACTGGCACCTCACCTGTGTACCCTGTTCAACCACAGTCTCACCTCAGGCTTTGTCCCTACCGAATGGCGCACTGCTACAGTCATCCCTCTCCAAAAAGAAGGAGCGATTACAGACCCTGGGATCTATCGCCCCATTAGCCTGACGAGTCTGATATGCAAAGCTATGGAACGCATCACCATTGTGAAGGGTAGCTCATGCCTGCTCAGCCTGGTCGACTTCTTTGAGTCAGTCACCAGATTATATATTGCCAATATACTGGCTGACATATTCAGTGCCAGCTTTACCCCTCTCCCCCCCAAAGGACCAATCACACCACCAGTAGATTGTCAGGCACCCAGTATTACTGCTGCACAGGTTAAAGCAGCACTGTCCAAGGCCAAGAAAACAGCTTCTTTGGGGCCTGACAATATCCCTGGTTGTATTCTACATGAACTACTGAGTGAACTGGCACCTCATCTGTGTGCCCTGTTCAATCACAGCTTCACCTCAGGCTTTGTCCCTACTGAATGGTGCACTGCTATAGTCATCCCTCTCCACAAAGGAGGAGTGACTACAGACCCTGGGAACTATCACCCCATTAGCTTGACAAGTCCAATATGCAAAGCTATGGAAAGCATCATCATGGACCTAACAAACAGGGATATGTAGGGAATATCCAAACTCTGGATCCCAACACAGCTTGGTTTTGTGAAGGGTAGATCATGCCTGCTAAACTTGGTCGACTTCTTTGAGTCAGTCACCAGAGCTGTGGATGAAGACAAGGTGGTTCATATAGCATACTTTGATCTGGCCAAGGCCTTTGATACCATTCCCCACTCAGGAGTCATAGAAAAACTCTCTAAACTAGGCATCAACCCGTATATCACTAGGTGGGTTGCAAACTGTCTCACAGATAGAACCCACAGTGTGAAAGTAGCTGACTCCAAGTCAGACTGCTGACCAGTCACGAGTGGAGTCCCACAGGGTTCAGTCCTGGGTCCTCTCCTGTTTAGTATCTACTTCTCTGAAGTCCAAGCCAACATGAAAGGACTTTGGCTGACAAAGTTTGCAGATGATTGCAAGTTGGGAGCTATTATTAACTCCCCAAGTGATGTTGACATCCTACAGAAAGGCCTCACTGAGACCAATGATTGGTGTCAGAACCATGGCCTTAAGCTCAATGCCAAAAAAATGTGTCATCATCCCCTTTAGAAAAAACCCGGTTCCCATGAATTACCACATCGATGGTAGTCCACTGAACACAGAAGGTGTTATAAGAGAGCTGGGAACACAGGTTGACAGCAACCTCTCTTTTGACTACCACGTTGCCACTGTGGTCAGAAAGTCCTTCTGTGTGGCACATCTCATTACTAAAGGTTTTGCATCCAGGAAGAAAGAGGTCATTGTCTCCCTCTACTCTTCCCTCATTAGACCAGTCATCGAGTACAATGCCTCATTTGGCATATACCTCACTAGATACCTGCAACAACTGGAGAGGCCACAAAAGTACCTCACAAAGGGGATCCTATGCCTTACTTGTCCTATATGGGCAGACACAAAAATCTCCAACTATTCTCTGTCTCATATCACCTACTTTGAGGCAATCTCTGCTTGACTTACAAATCCATATCCGACCCAGCTCTGTTAGAAATGCTACATCTAAAGAAATCTCAATTGCTCCAGAGACCTCTACCTCATTACCACATTCAACAGAACATGCTGGAGGGACAGGTTTATAACCCTGAGACTACCTATGCTATGGAGTATACTTCCCATACATGTCAAACAGAGCACCTCACTGGCCGTCTTCAAGAGAAATCTTGATGAGTGGATGGGAAATAAAAAATTCACCCCAGGGATCACTCCAGTGGCTCTACTTAACAGAGGCACTGGGAACTAAGGTTGGGTGACAGGATGGCAGGATAATCCTATGGGCCAGGCTTGTAAAGCCTCTAGGGCCATTAGCCTAGTACACACCTATGAACCTATGTATGCCTCAGTGATTTCCCAGACACTCTAGAAACTTACAAGGTAATAGAACAAATACATGAGGATAAATAAGGGGCTTTCTGCAAAATTCTACACAGCTGAGAGGTATAGCCAATGAGATGCATGGTCCTCCAAAGAACACTACCACCGTAATGTGCTTTAATCATGAATAGTACAAAGAAGTAATTCAGAGACATGCAACTTAGCCGATAATGAGGTTTTCCCAATTGTGGCTAAAGCTGTCTCTGAGTAGCTTTTTCCATGATCTCATAAATTGATCATCCTGTGGCAGGCAATTTATGCAACCAGTTTTTGCAAATGGTTGTGCATCAGTTTTTCAAAAGAGATGCTTTTTTCTCCACTTTTCAGCTGTATATCATGATAAATTGGCCACTGGTCTTCTTGGCTGTAACAGATAATCGGAGTAAAGTCTACTTTATAGAGTGTAATATCCCAACATGAATATCTATACTGGCTTAGTCTTCAAATTTTCTGTACTTTGCAACAGTTATTAGCAGTATGCATTTTTACATTTGGTAGCAGCCAATATAAAAATAGACCCCATAAGCCCGTTTGTACATTGTGGGGTTTTTTTTGCTTATTTGCAATCTGTGATCTGTAAGTGTTTGATTTTATTACAGATGTTTGACTGTATTGTATTTTTGTTTTGCAATATATTACTTAAATTGTCTTGCCTAATTGTTATGTTTTCTTATTTTGTGTGTGTGTGTGTGTGTGTGTGTGTGTGTGTGTGTGTGTGTGTGTGTGTGTGTGTGTGTGTGTGTGTGATGATATTGTTATTTTCAGTGTGTTGTGTAACATTCTTGTTTTTGTGCATTTATATGTCTTACGTAGCTTTAGGCTGGGGTAGTAACTGAAAAGGCCCTGTACCTACCCACCATCCTGATTAAGAAACTATAAAAAAAATATTGTAATCAAATGAATAAACAAATGCATGTGCAAACTTTAATCCATGGTAATAATACTCAAGTTTATCACTCAAAAATTATACCATGTGTTTTTTTATAATATGCACAGCATTGCTTCCATTGTGTGTCAGTGTTCCCAGTGCTATGAAATGTAAACTTTCACCTTTGTAATAAAATTACACATTGACAATACACCCATAAAAGTTGACCCAGTTGTTCAGTATTAGAGAACTTAAGTGGGCAGTGACCTAACTTTTGACCAACGTGTCCATTGTTGTAAGAAATTCCTTATGTGTTGCACATCTGATAAACAAAGGGATTCTATTTAGATCTAAGAGTGTCATTGTTCCCTTTTATTCAGCCCTCATTAAGCCAGTTACTGAGTATAATACTGGCTTTAGCACATACCTGACCAGACAGATGCAACAACTGGAATGCCCCCATTGATACCTTACTAAAAGAATACAAGAAATAAACAACATGTCTTACATGGACTGACCAAAGCCCTGTCACTATACTTGGTATCCTACAGACTGCCAAGAGGTGACCTGTGTCTGGCACACAAGGCATCCTCCAACCCAATACTGATGGGTTTACTGCACATCATCAAGTGAAATGGTATCAGAAGTACTTGTTTAGGGATCTAAAGCTCTTCTGCAACATCAACAGAATGGTTTGGGGGGACGTGTATTTCTTGCAGAGGATAACGCTGCTCTGAAACACACTCCCCATCCACATAAAACAAAGTTCATTTCCATCCATATACACTTGCATCTTGGATCTATGAATGGGAAACAGAAAATTTACCTCAGGACTTCCCTTTGTACTACTAATGGGCAGAGGCAGCTCTTAAATGCTTTATCCCATGCATGGGTCCCCACAAGTTATCAATGGTGTGATCCCAGTTATTCTCATTAAGGGTAATATATATATATATATATATATATATATATATATATATATATATATATATATATATATGATAATATCAAATGCCCAAGAATGTACAAAAATAACACCCTGCAGAGCCAACTATGAATCGTTCAAAGTATAAGTGAATGATATATAAGGTTCTTATAAAGTTCTTAAAACAATGATGGCTAATTGCGATAGTTGTGAAGTCACAAATATACTAGTTACTCACTTAAATGGAACGCTCATTCCATCTCTTCATGCGTTAGAGTAAACCCAAAGAATGTTCGTAAATTCAAATGATAATGGCATCCAAAGACGGCTTGCTGTAGGTTCATACACAATGCCAAATAACAAGTCTTGACTTGAGACAGCGTTATTTCCAAAATACAATGGTATAACCTTCTAACCAGCGTATGTCCAAAAACTTGCGTACATCCAAATACTTATGCCTTGTACACAGAACCCATCAATCCATGTATATAGATTTAAAATAAAAGTTTTAATTTCGTGAGCGCTTTCACGGCTGTATGTCGCCGCTTCATCAGACAAACAACAAGAACTCATTAGGAAAAAACTTTTTAAAACACGTAATCATCACTTCAACCAATCAAATGCAGTTTCTTCTTAAAGTCATAGATGCAAAAAAGTCCTAACACTATAAAAATGCTATAAAAGTATTTGAAACTTTTAAATTATATAACATATATCAGAATGAGCAATACTAGTTCATAAATTCCACTGCTCCTATTTCAAGATATATAACTTGACATAAGAAATAAAAATAAAAGTAAAAATAAAAATAAAATTATTACTCTTCGCATATTTGTGCATCTGCGACCGGCAATCGGTCTGGTGATATTCAATAACACAACATTAGAGGTTACAAATGCATGTAAAAGCTTTTAAAGCTTTGATAAGACCTTTAAAATCAAAAACTACACATAAAGTGCAGTATTAAATGCAAACACTTATTACATGTTATTGCAATTGCGACCAGCAATCGGTCTGGTGATATTCAATAAAACAACATTAGAATTTGCAAATGCATGTAAACGCTTTTAAAGCTTTGATAAGACATTTAAAATCAAAAACCACACATAAAGTGCAGTATTAAATGCGAACACTTATTACATGTTATTGCGCTATCTTACAGTCTATATAGACTATATAGCTGCGTTAAATATATTGCCGTTAGATGTTACAGCATGTTACAAAGTATCGGCATAATAAATGTCTACATTACCTATCATTGATATAACATCCAGCGTAATGGCTTAAACAATATCATTTACTTCTTTAATAAAAACAACGGCCTGACTTGAAGAGTCACCACTCTTCACTAAGCAGCTTGGAAAGCGCATTCATAACGCAACATCAATTCCGATACTGCAAACTAGTAATAATACTCAAGTTTATCACTCAAAAATTATACCATGTGTTTTTTTATAATATGCACAGCATTGCTTCCATTGTGTGTCAGTGTTCCCAGTGCTATGAAATGTAAACTTTCACCTTTGTAATAAAATTACACATTGACAATACACCCATAAAAGTTGACCCAGTTGTTCAGTATTAGAGAACTTAAGTGGGCAGTGACCTAACTTTTGACCAACGTGTCCATTGTTGTAAGAAATTCCTTATGTGTTGCACATCTGATAAACAAAGGGATTCTATTTAGATCTAAGAGTGTCATTGTTCCCTTTTATTCAGCCCTCATTAAGCCAGTTACTGAGTATAATACCCCCTTTAGCACATACCTGACCAGACAGATGCAACAACTGGAATGCCCCCATTGATACCTTACTAAAAGAATACAAGAAATAAACAACATGTCTTACATGGACTGACCAAAGCCCTGTCACTATATTTGGTATCCTACAGACTGCCAAGAGGTGACCTGTGTCTGGCACACAAGGCATCCTCCAACCCAATACTGATGGGTTTACTGCACATCATCAAGTGAAATGGTATCAGAAGTACTTGTCTAGGGATCTAAAGCTCTTCTGCAACATCAACAGAATGGTTTGGGGGGACGTGTATTTCTTGCAGAGGATAACGCTGCTCTGAAACACACTCCCCATCCACATAAAACAAAGTTCATCTCCATCCATATACACTTGCATCTTGGATCTATGAATGGGAAACAGAAAATTTACCTCAGGACTTCCCTTTGTACTACTAATGGGCAGAGGCAGCTCTTAAATGCTTTATCCCATGCATGGGTCCCCACAAGTTATCAATGGTGTGATCCCAGTTATTCTCATTAAGGGTAATATATATATATATATATATATATATATATATATATATATATATATATATATGTTTATTGACCATGAGGTGGGTAAGGCCATTGTATAACCAAATGGGATAGGTTAATTTGGGCTTAAAAAGGGAAATTTACTAGGCTTGAAATGGCCCACAATGGTAACTAACCTAGTACTTATCTATGAACCTATGAGCAAGAAATATAGTAACTGTTTCTTCATATTAGAAGACATACTGCTTGCTAATCTGATTGATTTTGCTGTGTCATTCAGAATTAATTCAGTAGCAGTAGTAGCTCAACTGTGTAGTTTTGTAGCGCAAGTAGTTAAAATATTAATGAAGCCCTATGTCAAAAATTCACCTCCACAAAAAAGTATTTCCCTTTCTGTAATATTGTTAATAGTGACCCTCTTAACCTTTATGAAAAGGAAGTACTTGGATAGTTAGCAGTTGCAGTATGGTTACTGTTATGTTCTTCAGTCCCATTCTACTTCATGGTTTTCTGTGAAGTAGGTGTAATATTTGTATATGGTTGTGTGCACACACAGTCAGAAATGGCAGAATAGAGAGGCCAGAGACATGGCATGCATCTCACCAACAGCTTTCCTCAAGTGAACTTTGAGAAGCCATAATGCACACACCATTTATTGGTAACTGTTTCTTAAAGCTACACTTACTGTATCGTTACTGTATAGTACCTGTGAGTTAGCTGAAATGTACAGTGGTCTTGCACCACTCTGTTTAGAAATGAGTGCAGTTCAAGCCTTCTTTAATTCTTTTTACCATCGTTAATGGTCATTTGAGTTTCCCCAAAACTGTTCTTGATTCTTCCACTTCTGTTTGGGAATAAGTGTTTTTCTTTTGTCAATTATTTAGTTGCATTACTTTACGGAAGTACTTATCTCTGAATTTTTAATAGTACTCTTAATTGCTATGTTTTTATCATACTGTTGATAGAATCAGTAGCATAGCTAGGCAGGAAAAAGGTGACAACTACCCCAGGGACAAAGTGTTGGGAGGCATGATCAGCTGGCCCTAAACATTCTTTAATGCGTACTGGTGTTGCATTTGCGGTCAAACCTGAGCTTCTTTCTAAAGCAGTTTGCTATAGTTTAAAATACAGAGATTTTTTTTTAACAACTTAAGAAGGAGGGTCAAGGGCAGAATTCAGATACGAGACATGATTGGCTCCTGCATTTCAGGAGTTCTAGGTACCCACTCGCAGACTTTTTGTTAATTGCTCCTCAATTGAGTATGGGCAGGCTTACCTATCCACTGTCCAGATTTTTGCCTCATATTTTTTGATCTGTTCCTCATAAAAGGGAGGAGTGAAGTCACTAAATAATGATATACATCTGAGTTTCAGACTTCATATCCTTCAGAAAAATGCCTGCTAACACAAATCATGTTATTCTGTTTCATTACATCACCTTCCTCATCTCTGTAATAGGCTCCCACTGCAAATCAATCAGTGTGATACATTATCTTCCTTCAGACAGGAACTGGATGATTAGATGGGTGTTAACAAATTCACTCCTGGCAGAGTTGTCAACCTTTACCAACAGAATTTGCAACAAAGTAAAAAAAAAACAGCTTCCCATCCTCAGAGTATGAGAGAGCTGTTGGTCACTCAAGTCCATCACCCCTCTTTCCCCCATCTCCCCTAGACTCCAGTACTGCTAATCAAGCACAGGTCTTCTAGGCTGTAGTCAGGGTTTCAGTCCTCTATGCCTTGGAGTCAGGGTGGTGAAACAAGTTTTATAGCTGAGGTGACAAATGCCTTCACCATAAATTATGTAATCGGAATTATTAAGAGCTTACTTGGCACAACAATTGATTAACCCTTGTTAATCTCAGATTAAGGATATTATAGATGGCACTCCTCAGTATCCAGATACTCAGTCTCCAGCGTCAACTAGGATGCATTATATAGACCATATGATGAGCACTTAGAATTGTAGAAGACTGATAATGGAGATTCTTCCACTGAGACCTCTTCCAAAAAAGGGAAGCTAGTGTTTTGTGTGGATTTATTAAGAAGTCTGCATGTTCTACCATCCTGACATTTAGAGCTGTCATTTACCAGGTCTGCATTTATTTGTATAAGAGTACAATCCTAGATTAGATTTAGGAAGAGACAGGACAGCTCCTAGAAAGAAATAAAAGTAGCTCATAGTACAGAAGAAACAGCTGATAAACTTGGTGGGCACATGGCTAAATGTAACTACACTGCCATAGATGTATCTTGCAGATCTGATTATTCTGGAGTAGTCTTAAGGCATAATACCTGGCTGAGACTCCAGACTTACTACAAGGATTTTCAAAGCAGCCCTTTTAGATACACTGCTGAACCTTAATACATTGTTTTTGTTGACAAAGCCAACAATTTGACCTGGATAAAAAGGGCATAGCAAAACAGGTCTTAAGGAGTTTTGTGAAGTACCAGTGAGTAATTATTCCAGCAGCATTTCTGCTTCAAAGAAAATTCCAGAAAGGAGTAAGCCAAATGGTTTCAGGCCTAAGGAAGTCGTCCTATTTCGAGCAAACAGGCAAATGTCAGACATATTCCTGTTACACTTTTACATTCCCCAAGTTTCAGGGATCTACCCAGTTGAACATTAATTTTTCACAATCGAGTTGGAGACATTTAGTAAGAGACTGATGAATTGTAGAACTGGTTGGAGTAGGGAATATATTTAGGTTCACAACTATCTCAGTGCTGATAAGCATACCAGACTATTGTCTAAGTTGCCTTTTCTATGGACGGATTCAGATCCAGAATTTACTGCAGAAAAAGGCAGGAGAATAGTTTCCTCTTAGAACAAGGGACAAGCTTTTGTCATTCTCCCAAAAAAGGTGATTCCAGACCTGCCTTACCACTAATATTTCCTAAAGAGATTTGAAATGCTGTAGAAATTCCAGATGATTTCATTCCATTCTTTGTTGCCAGAAATTCTTTGGGTGATGCTGCATGCTATAATTTGCGGGCTCACTTTCCACCTCCCTCATTTCAGGTTCCTGGGATCCTCCAATGTTCACACTACTTATCTGCATTAAGAAGATTTTGACAGTGTGGCTTGCCTTGGAAGTATTTCTCAACTCTCTGCAGATAGTTCTATTGTCAGTCCAGACACAGAGTGTAACACACCCCTGGTATCTAGCCAAAAAAGCAGGACACAGTCTTTGCAGTTGTGATATCTAGCTTTAAAAAATCAAAACGGGCTGTGAAAAGGACTCTAAAGTTAAAAACAGTAGGCTTTAGTAATTCAGTATGACAGCAGGTACTAAGAGGAGGAAAATCTCAGTGGCTTGCAGATGGAAACTTGACTCTTCAGCATTCAAGGCCATAGTCTAGAAATGGATTACACTTATCTTTTTGTTTCACAAGGCAATGCATAGCTTCCAAAATTCTGATGAAGACTTTCACAGGATTCAATATAGAAGACATATCTTTACTTCTTATACTGGAATCAGGATCACCAGTTGTAGTATCGGGCAAGTAATGTTGTTATTGTACTGTAGGGGCGCTATGGGGAATTAGCAACATGTAGTGTTGGTTCTGTATTCTCTGGTAACTTGTTGTTTCCGGTGTATGTATGGCTATGGAGAAGTTGTGAACATGTAGCATGGGTGCGCACCTGGAGGCTCTTAATAAAGAAAGGCCTTACAACTCCAGAACCGTGTGGTCTCCTTATTTCCCAGGATATAACATATTGGCGACGAGGATGGGATGCCTCCGAGTCCGCTGCGAGTGAAAACGGCGGGGTGCAGTTAATGTCGGACGACGAAGAGACTGGGCCTGCCGGAGTTATGTCTGGTTCCATGTTGGGGTCGCTGGTTGCATACGACTGTCAGACCCAGACCTGGGAGGAGTATTGTGAAGTGTTGGAACATTTTTTTGAAGCAAACCAGATAGTGGATGCGGGCCGGAAGCGAGCCATATTGCTGAGCTCGGTGGGCAGCAAGACGTACAGTCTGATGAGGAACTTATTGAGTCCTGATAAACCAGGGGATAAATCGTTCACGGAGTTGACGAGCTTGCTTCAGTCACATTATAACCCGAAGCCGAGTGCAATAGTCCAAAGGTCCAAGTTAAATTCAAGGACTAGAATGGCCAATGAAACGGTAACGGAGTATGTCGCAGTGCTGAGAGAACTGGCGCAACACTGTAATTATGGGGACAGACTGACAGAAATGCTACGAGATAGGCTCGTATGTGGCATTGCAGATGACCGCATACAACGCAGATTGTTAGCGGAGCCTGAGTTGTCGTTTGAAAAGGCCTTGAAGTTGGCACAGGCCATCGGGACGGCGAATAAAGACATTCGTGATTTACAACCAAGAACCATCGAAGGGGTTGGGAGCAGGAGTGCTACCCCACTGCCAGTGCATAAAGTGGTCGTGGAGCATAAATCACAAGGGAAGTCTGGTCAGTATGCCTGTTACAGGTGTGGCGGTGAACATTTGTCACGGAACTGTCGTTTCTTAAATGAAAAATGTCATGCTTGCGGAAAAAAGGGCCATGTGAAGAAAATGTGCCGATCAACGCCCTCTAGGGACCAGCCGAGAAAGGGGGAGGAAAAGAGCAGTATGATGGACAGAAAGGGAAACCGGAAAATAAAACGGCAGTATGCACACCACATGCGTGAAGGTACAGATCAACAAACCAGGGAAGAAGAGGAAGTGTTTACTATGTTTAACATGAAAGAGGCAAGGTGGGAAAGAGTCGATCCCATTACAACCCAGTTGGACTTAAATGGTAAAATGGTGCAGTTTGAAGTGGATACGGGATGTAGTGTGACAGTTCTGTCCAAGGCTGAGTATGGAAAGTTATGGCTAAAAGAAGCTCAGGAGCTGCAGGACTGTTCAGTGACTTTGAAAACATATACAGGTGAAACAGTTCCCACACTGGGGATGGCCAAAGTAACTGTAAAACATAAAGATAAAGTCAAACAGTTGCCAGTCATGGTGGTAGCAGGTAAAGGACCAAACCTGTTAGGCCGGGCGTGGCTAAAGGAACTGGAAATGGGTTGTCTACGGCTCCATAAAGTCGAACAGCATGGGCTGACATTGCAAGATGTGCTGGAGAACAACGAAGAAGTGTTCAAAGAGGAACTGGGGACCTGGAGGGGTCCACCAGCAAAGATACACGTTAACGAAAACGCAACGCCAAGATTTTACAAAACCCGACCCGTACCATACGCAATGAAGAAGAAAGTGGAGACTGAGTTGGGCGACTCACCAAGCAAGGTATAATTGACCCAGTGAAGTTTTCGGAATGGGCGGCACCAATTGTTCCAGTATTAAAGCCAGATAATACTGTACGCATATGTGGTGACTACAAGCTAACAGTGAACCAAGTTTCGAAACTGGAGCAGTATCCATTACCCAAGGTGGAGGATGTATTTGAAAAGCTGTCGGGAGGTGAAAAGTTTAGTAAACTGGACCTCAGTCATGCATATCAACAAGTAGTTCTGGAAGAAGGGTCAAAGGCATATGTTACCCTTAACACACACAAAGGGTTGTTCCAAGTCAATCGTTTACCCTTTGGGGTTTCCTCTAGTCCAGCTATTTTCCAGAGAATAATGGAGGGACTGGTGGCAGGAATTCCGAAGGTGGCTGTGTATTTGGACGACATCCTGTTGACGGGTAGGAACAATTGCGAGCATCTGGAGACTCTGAACGAGGTGCTAAGGCGTCTGCGAGAGGCTGGTCTACGGGTGAAGAGGAGTAAATGTGCTTTCATGGCAAAGGAAGCAGAGTTCCTGGGTTACAAGGTGGATGCATCGGGCCTACACCCCCTGCCAGACAAGGTAAAAGCCATCCAAGAGGCACCTGCACCCACAAATGTTACGGAGCTGAAGGCCTATTTAGGCTTACTCAACTATTATAACAGGTTCCTACCAAATCTGTCAACGCTGTTAGCTCCTTTACATAAACTATTAAGGAAGGAGACCCTGTGGACGTGGCAGGAGGAACAAGACAAAGCGTTTGAGCAGTCCAAGGAACTAATGCAGTCCTCAGAGGTTTTGGTGCACTACGATAGTCATAAGGACTTAATTCTGTCATGTGATGCCTCACCTTATGGGTTAGGGGCCGTGTTGGCACACCGTATGCCAGATGGACAAGAAAGACCCATTGGGTTCATGTCACGAACCTTAACACCAGCGGAGTCAAACTATTCCCAGCTAGACAAAGAGGGTTTGGCTGTAATTTTTGGAATTAAGAGGTTCCACAAATACCTCTATGGCAGGAAGTTTACTGTTTGCACCGATCATAAGCCTTTGTTGTCCCTGTTCAGCGAGATGAAGGCCGTGCCTCAGATGGTTTCTCCCAGCATTCAGAGATGGGCTGTAACATTGAGAGCTTATGAATATGAGATTGTTTATAAGCCCGGGAAACGCCATAGTAATGCGGATGCGCTGAGCCGTCTGCCGCTACCGGGGCATCTCACGGAAGAGGAAACGGAGGACCGAGTTTTGATGATGGAGGACATCACGTTGGTGTCTGCTAGGGAACTGAGTGAATGGACACGAAAAGACCCGGTGCTAGCTAGAGTGTTTCAGGGGGTCCAGCAAGGCTGGACAACACAACAAACTGATCCAGTTTTTAGGCCTTATGAGGTGAGAAAAACAGAGCTGAGTGTGCAAGATGGATGCGTATTGTGGGGGGCACGAGTGATAATTCCGCCCCCAGGAAGACGCGCACTTTTACAACAGCTGCACCAGGGTCATGTGGGCATCACCCGAATGAAGGCCTTAGCCCGAAGTTATTTCTGGTGGCCAAAGTTGGACCACGACATTGAAGTCGCTGTGAAAGAGTGTAACATCTGTCAACAACATCGCAACTTACCTGTGGCGGCACCACTACACCCATGGGAGTGGCCGAGTAGACCTTGGCAGAGACTTCATATAGACTATGCAGGGCCTTTTATGGGGGCCATGTTTTTGATAATAATGGATGCTCATTCTAAATGGATGGATGCCTACCCAGTCAAAACACCCACTTCCACCACTACCATTGAATGCCTGAGGAAGAGTTTCAGTAGCCAAGGATTACCAGAGACTATTGTATCAGATAATTCTTCATGTTTCATGAGTGGAGAGTTCAAGGGTTTTCTGAAAAAAAATGGCATTGTACACGTCACATCAGCACCATACCATGCGGCTTCAAATGGCTGTGCTGAAAGGGCTGTCCAGACCTTTAAAGCGATGATGAAAAAGGCCGGAGACGGAAGTATGGCAGCAAAAGTGTCAAGGGTGTTATTCAACTACCGCATTACACCCCAGTCTACCACGGGATTGTCACCTGCCGAGATGTTGCAAGGACGGAGATTAAGATCAACATTGGATCTGCTGCATCCAAACATCCGAGCTAAGGTAGAGAGGACACAGTGGAGGCAAAAAGAACATCATGATCGACGTCGGAGAGAGAGAAGTTTCTTGGAGGGAGATGCAGTGATGACGCGAAACTTCAGTTATGGACCTAAATGGATTCCAGGGTTCATTGTCAAGAGCACCGGTCCACTGTCGTACCAGGTGAGGTTGAATGGAGGTTTCGTGGTGAGGAGACATGTGGACCAGATTCTGCGGAGTGCACAGGAGAAGGACTCCATGGAACTGCAAGCCCCGGAAATACCGTTAGTTTCGGGAGAAGGGCTCGCAGCGGCAGGAGGATCTCCGATTTTGGGGGCCGAGGGAGACCAGCGGGACTCGGAAGGAGAGGTTCCCGAGGACCCAACTTTTCCAGGGATGGACACACCGGTACCAGAGTTGGTAACTGTGACACCGGAGTCACCTAGGGTGGTACCATTGCGCCGTTCTAAGCGGACACTGGTTAAACCTAGTTACTTGAAGGACTATCAGTGTTAAAATTGTATGTATAGCTTAAAAGACCAACCTAACTAGGTTGTATGGTAACCGTTTAATACTAGCCGGGTATTTAGAAATTAAGTGACTAGATGGATTGGTTTTGACTTGCTCCCTCGTTTTTCTTATGTAAGGAAGCGGTTCCCGCACTTAAGAGGGGAGGAATGTAGTATCGGGCAAGTAATGTTGTTATTGTACTGTAGGGGCGCTATGGGGAATTAGCAACATGTAGTGTTGGTTCTGTATTCTCTGGTAACTTGTTGTTTCCGGTGTATGTATGGCTATGGAGAAGTTGTGAACATGTAGCATGGGTGCGCACCTGGAGGCTCTTAATAAAGAAAGGCCTTACAACTCCAGAACCGTGTGGTCTCCTTATTTCCTAGGATATAACACCAGTATGCTTTCCATCAACTTTATTGATTCAGAATGTCATCCTTCAAACAGGACAAAACACATCTTATTATGATAACTTGTTTTAGTGAAAATGGGATAGTCTTCATTCCAAGCCTTAGGAAGCCTAAAGCCAAGCCTAAAGCTTTGGAAGCTTTAGGATAAGAGCCTGGATGTTTAACCCTTGATAGCCAGGATCGACTTTATTCACATAAGGGATTTTACATAAAAATAAATTCCACTGCTAGTAAAATCTTATCTGAGCAAGGAGAGGATAGTTTTGTTATAGACAGCACAAAGTGTACGTCTGTTGACTTCCACTCTTCCTTCTGTATTATAATACCTGTATACCGACCATGAGATAGTACTGGCCTGCTCCTGCATAAAACTACAAGTGCCAGCATTTGCAACATGCTTTCATTGGCTCACTCCATTGGCTTTTATAGAGCAGGTCAGTGTCGTTCTTAAATGGATTTTGAACCTTAGACCTCCAGAGCG
Organism: Protopterus annectens; assembly: GCF_019279795.1. Lineage (NCBI taxonomy): Eukaryota > Metazoa > Chordata > Ceratodontiformes > Protopteridae > Protopterus > Protopterus annectens. The sequence continues at coordinate 1,576,589,383 of NC_056739.1, read as the reverse complement.
AAATATTGTACCAGTGTGGGAATGGGAATTTTAAGCTAGAAAAGTAGATTCTACATCCTTTGAACAATTACAGTCTGGCAGCCATTGTATTAGCCATAGAATTTTAGAACTGCAGGCCTTAATGTGTTTGTTGTCAGTCTTACTTTTTTTTTCATGAGGATAGCGTTTCTCAATGGACAGAAACTTTTTTTGTGGCCAAGTTAGTGTCTAAAACAATCTGTTCTATTTCTTCTCTGTTTTCCAAAATAGGGAAAAAAAACAAAGTTTTATATATTTTATGTTCAGAGTTATTCCACACACATTTTTTTTATTTATTTACATTTTGTTAACCAGATTAGCCATTCAGTGTCTGGTTACTTTTCAGGGGGTCTGGAATAGAGATGTACAGAAAGATATAACAAAATGTGCAATGCATTAGATAGAAAGTTACTTAAGAAAATTACAAAAATTAAGAACAATTTAGTAGCTGTTTTGGGTACCAATGTAGCTTTTTAAAGCTTTGAACATAGATATAAAATGAGTAAGAATATACAGATAGAATAGGCAAGGAAATTGTTTAATTAGATGATGTAGTGGATGGATGAAAAGTCGTGAGCACTGCAGTATGTACCAAACACTGGAGATGGCCAAGTCAGTTCAAGTGCAGCAAAACAGTTTGGAGTTAATTTCCAACAAAAAAAAAAATCGTCGTCACTGCTTTATAAAATTGCTGGTATTTACAGTTCACATTCATTTCATCTGTCCAGTCTCTGAAAGGAAAATGAGAATGTCTTATGTTCCAGAGTCTTGGTATTCCAAGTTAGGTCAGACTGCCTTATACTGCTTGATATATCCACAAGTAGGCCTCTCCTCTAGCACTGCTGAGTATATAGGTCCCTAGTATTTACGTAGCTTTTTCTGGACAAGGTTTCTGGTCAGAATTTCCCAAGAGTCTCCACTGCTGGTCACAAAACTCCCCCTCCATGAGAGGCAAGCCTATCTGCCATTTGGGAGTACGTAACTTTTTTAATAGCACACCTCACAGGTGATTCACATTAAGCTTTCCTATTATAGATTTTATACATCACCAATTCATACCTTTATATATGATGGGAGATAGGAAATTCACCCCGGGGATCACTTCTGTGGCTCTGCTTGACAGGAGCACAGGAAAATAATTTTTTTGGGTGGCAAAAGCCAGGGTACCGTTTGGCAGGACTTATATAGGCCCTAGGGCCAATAGCCTAGTACCTCCCTATGAACCTATGAATATATATATATATATATATATATATATATATATATATATATATATAACATTTTCTTGGGTGGCAAAAGCCAGGGTACCGTTTGGCTGGACTTATATAGGCCCTAGGGCCAATAGCCTAGTACCTACCTATGAATTTATATATATATATATATATATATATATATATATATATATATATATATATATGTGTGTGTGTGTGTGTGTGTGTGTGTGTGTGTCTGTGTCTGTCTGTGTGTGTGTGTGTGCATGTGTATGTGTATGTGTACATCAAACAACATTTCAGAAGCTGCTGTGCCACAATGCCCTCAATCCTAGCAGAAAACGTGCAATTCTGTACTGATTAGAATGGGTTGTGAGACTGAGGTAACCCTTCAGCATTCACTTATTTGTTTTCTTCAGGCCCATGTCTGACTTGAAAAATGAAACAGCTGTAGCACCAAAGCCAACCTACATGACTTGGGGTTAACATCCCTTTGTTTGTCTATTCAGTGTAAGGGTGTGTGACTGGTTACCACAGTGAAGTTGCACCCCAATAGATAATACTGCATAGAAGTTAGTTCCCACTTAATAGTGAGGCAGTCACACTCTGTGGCAGATTGTCTTGTCTCTGACGTACTTATCTTTCTGTTAAGATAACAGACTGGATGTTTTTCACCACTTACTGCTTGAGATAGTACATCTCCTAAGCTTACTTCAGGTGCATTAGTATACACAATAAAAGGTTTATCAAAGTCAGTGTGACTAAGACTGGCTTGGAACACAAAATTGTTTTCAGTAGTTAAAGGCTTCATCTACTACCACAGTCTGCATTGCCTGGATGTGATATTTACTTTTGGTATAGCCTGTCAAAGAACAGGTTGTAAGAACAAAGTTGGGTGCAAACTTTCTACATTGGCCTGCAGCTCTAAGAATGCATTTACATGATGTTTGGTACTGGGCATAGGCCAGTTCTATACCACTTTTATTTTGTCTTTTTGGATTCTGATTACTCTTCTCCCTAGTACATATCACAAGTGTTTGGCTTTTGTCAAACAAAGCTCAGTTTTAGTAGCATTAACAGTAAGTCCTGCCTGTCTTGAAGATTCCAGCACAGCTTTTATTGGGCTTCATCAAGGTATGTGGCTGAGTATTTGATGTGAGGTTTCAAATCTTTATACATGAGCTGTTGAAAAGTGTCAGGAGCATCATGAAGTACCGAGGATAAGAAATTATAATAAAAAAAATCTTCAGAGATGGAGAATGTTGTATTCTCTTTGGCTTTTGGTCAAAACAATGGTGGTCAAAATCCTTGTTTTGCCTAGTCTTTCTACGAGTTCATTTACTCTGGGTATTGGATAGGTGCCAAATTTAGATATCTTATTCATTTTCCAGACACCATTAAAAAAGCTTATAAAGCCTTCCAGCCAAAGGACCAGTAGAGTCAGATTGTTCCATTAGCAATATGATTCCTCAGTAATTCCCAGTTTAAGCACCTTTTGCACTTCACTTATGGCTTAACCTTTTCACATGTAAAGTTTCAGTACAATGTTGAACTAAATCTGTTGTACCAGGCAGCTCAAAAAAAAAAAAACTCAGTAGGAACTCTTCACTTCTTGTTTCTACACATTAGACAAAGTTTCATCTATTTAAAAAGCAGAGTGAGAATTCATAGGCCAACTAGAAAAGCTTCGGCTTCCCTCTGTGTTAACACATGTATGTGATATTTCTGCTTGGATTTTCTCTGTTCAGTTTGTCTTATTTTGCTGATCACTTTTTTACCTTCTCAAGCACATAAAAGGGTCCTTGCTACTCTCCTAGGAATTTATTCTCAACAGAAAGAATTTTTACTAACACTTTGGCCCCTTTGTTAAAATACTTGAGTCTGTCGTTCTTGTTATACACTTCAGATCTTGTGCACTTTTTATAAGTTCCCTAAATACCGGCATGACATTTTTAACCTGTCCTGAGAGTTTGTAAAGTGCGCTGTCTTGCTTAAATGGGGTTTTCTTCTCATCCTTCCAATTCTGCTTTGCTATGGCTATGTCAAGTAAGCCTGAAGGATGTCTTCTGTACAGTAACTCAAGGAAGCTTGGAGCTCCTGTCTTACAGAAAAAAGGAGGTAGGTAAGTTACCAGTCCAATCTTTTACCATCTTTTCTTTTTAACATATATTTAACAGTTTTATTAATGCAATCCAGTAACCCATCAGTTTGAGGATGGCACACTGAAGGTTGTAGGTGTTTACTATAAAACACTGGCAAGGCTGGTGCATTACACTGGATATAAATGAGGTTTCCTAATCTGTATTTCTTTGGGCATCCCTGCCATGAAGAAAACTAACACTAGCTCTTTGGCTATTGATTAACACTGCTTCAGGAAGCTTAGTAGCATGGTCAATAAGTACTAGAATGTATTGTTGACCATTACTCGAGTTTACTAATGAACTTGCAAGATGCGTAGATGTCCACTCAGCTGGAACTTCAATAACTGGCATAGATATCAGGAGACTTCTGAACCCAGGATATGGTGCCATCTTTTGGCATTTTGGGCAAGCTGCACAGAAGTTCGCAATGTCATTCATTGTACCAGGATAGTAATATCTATCTGAAATTCTAGTTTTGGTTTTTATTCATCCATAAGTGTCCTCCCAGAATATTACTGTGTACCAGTTTTATCACAACTGTTCTCATAGGCTTTAGAACTTACAGTGGATGCATTATTTTTCTTTGTCTTTATTTTCCCTGTAAAGTAAATCATTCTTCATCTCAAATATGGGGATGGGATTGGGCCAACCTGCTCATTTATTTCTCCTTCTATTCTAGCTGTATTTTTTCTGGCCCTGCATAACATATCATTCTCCCAATGGGCTTTCATAAATGTTTCATTACTTATATGCAAATCTGCCAAGTCAGGAAGACTTTCATTGGTGCTCTTAGGTGAAGTAGAGGGTATAGCCTCTTCATCTATGAATATACATGTGTTTCTTCTTCTTCTGCATCTTCCTCATTAAGAGGCATCTCATGTGAGTGCTTTTATACTTCTTTTGGTTTTGGCAACTTCTTTACTTTTACCTCAATATTTTGTACTTCTCTATGTATCTGCTGTTGAGAGTACTGTTTCTGGCTAGCTGTGTTACAGAGGTAAACCTAGGGTTCTGTTTAGGTTGCTTTTCTTTTGTTAGGTTCATAGGTAAGCACTTGTTAATCAGTCTGCAGACCATTACAAGCTTAGCCAGTAACCCATATGAAACAGTTCCCTCCAGCTTCAAGGAGAGTCATGCAAGGTAGACAGCGGGATAATTTGGGGCAAATCATCCAGTTATCTATGGTTACCTTGAAAGTGACAAGGGTGCTACTCTGCTTGACATTTAGTGGAACTTTATGTCAGAGGTGGGGATATGTTGGGACGTGAATCTATCACTTCAGCATCTCCTGTATATCTGATGATGGAGATTTAGTTCCTTTAAGAAAACATTACTGTGGGTCTCTTCCTGTCTGTACAAAGACATCATTCATTTCACTGACTGTAATCTTCTGACAAGGTTTCATATCATATAGACTGTGATATAGTCACATCACATATTTATACCAAATTGTCTGGTGAATATATGTCACAGCAAAACAGCAACTCAGACACAGTACGTAATGTTAAAATGAGTCTGGTTAGGTATTAAGTTAGATAGGTGATGACACATTTGGGACAAGTTAACATAATGCTTCAACAGGTTTACAGGCATTTCTGAAAGTTGTAGAGTTGTTGATTTCCTTAATGTGGTACTGTTTTCCATATGAGACCTAGGAAATAGTTGGTGTTGCATCACATATTTAGTAGAAGTTTTGTTTCTTCGTAAGAAACTTTTATTGGAATATTTAAGGATGGTATCAGTTCTGTGCCACTGTAGAAGTAGGGCTGGGTACTTGGTTGTAATGTTTTATGTGAATTTTAATTGATAATTACTGCTATTTGCTTTTAAATTATTAAAAATAATAAAAACTACACTGGTAAGGGAACTCCACAAAGTAGGAGTATGCATATTTGGCAGTACTCAGAAACACTCAGTGGTTCACAACCTTTTTTATCTCTGTCATGTTCACTTAGTTTCATGAAATGTGGCTAAAGTGGCTAGTTATGCATCTGATTTACATGTTTTTGCACTTTGTTGAGCTACAGGTCTAGCTACATTATGTTAACCTAATTGAAAAAAAAGCACAAGCTAGTGGTACTAAGTGCTTTGCAGAAGCACTAAGCAGCTTTGAATACCCTCCATTATTGTTACTAACTACTGAAATAATTTTCATTTCAAGCTGTTCTCTTAAGTAGAATGTCTGTCTTAACTGCACTTTACTTCATCCAGGTATGGTATTCAGAATATTTTTCATTCATATACTCTCGTTTTCCAGAGAAAGTCAGTGTACATTGCTTTGCTGATTCATATATCTTCTTTTTTAAATTAGGAATTCATCATGTATGTATCATTTGGCATGTACTGTTGACAGAGAGTTCCAGATAATTTAATTTCCCACTTTATTGGAGATGGAAAAACATTTTTTGCCAACCAGCATGGTTCATGATCATATGGCAGTCCAGCAAACTTAGCACTGCTGTCTGTGTAGTTTTTCCATGTTTTTTTTTATTTTTTCTTTTTTGTACTTATAATTACTCAACTGCATATTTTTTAGCTATTCCTGGTGCAAAGGTATGTGTTTATTTTTAGGTTTGTTTGATAATAGAATATAAAAAGTCATTAATGCACTTTGATAAGTTATACGATTTAATTTTTATTTGGAAATGAGTTTATTTCCAGCGGTTTATTTTTTATTCCCTTCAGCAGCCAGCCTCCTGCATCTCCTAGTACACAAGAAGCAATTCAGGGAATGTTGTCAATGGCAAATCTTCAGTCTTCTGATTCTTGTCTACAGTCTTCTTGGAGCAGTAACCAAGCAAAAAGTAATTCCCATCCAGCTCCTTCATCGAAGAAAACTGGTAGTAGTAGTAGCAGCAGACGTGCAGGAAAAAGATTAATCAAGAAAAGCCTGAAATACACTCTTGATTTTGATGACTTTGAAGATGAACATGACAGTTTAGGAGAATGTTTTAGAGATTCTGATTATGGTATGTACAATGTATGCAATAAACATTTCTGCATTGCTCTTCTCTGCTATATGCCATGAATTGCATGTAGCAATCAAGAATAGAAATATTTTATGTTATTTCCTTTTCCCTGATTTGTTATATTATGTATTGTGTTCTAACCTGTGATGTAATGATTTTCATATTTGGTGATTCTGCGGTAAGCATGTTATATACATATTTCAGTAATTTACCAGTGCACACAGATCAAATGTCAGCAGAGAGTATAAGAAGAACTATTCATTTTTGTGTCTCATTATAGATAGTTCTTGGAACTCATAGCGCAGTGTAGTATGTAAATTAGTCAATGCCCCTTGTTAAATCTAGGAGTGTTCTAGTATCCATGTATGCTTCATTCAAGAGTTATTTATATTTCTGAAGTTGGAGATGTTGTGAGGAAGGTTGGCATTATGGTTAAGGTGTTTACCTTACAGGCACAAAGTTCAAGGTTTGATTTTCACATGGAGTAATTTAAGCTTAAAATGGCCTACAAGGGCAGTTAGCCTAGTGCTAAGCTATGAATATAAATTAATTAATCGGAAGTATGGCAGTGCTTAAAAAGTCCCTTGTGGTCATTAGCCTAGTAAACACCTATGAAGATACTGTGGGTTATTGTTCTTATTGATCAGTGCAGTAGCAGCCTAAGCTATATGGGTTATATCCTGCAGCTTCCAAAGCTTCCGGGCACCTTCCATGTGCCCAAACTATTAGCTCGAGCTCAGCTAACTAAAAATGCAGGTTTGGCCACCAAGCCCTTCAGAACTTTCCTACCAACAAAGACTATGCTTCTCTGAGGCTTTCAAGGATCAGCAGTTGGTTTGTGCTATTCCTTTACTAGGCAGATCAGTTCCCTTTGGGAGAAAAAAAAACTTCCTTTTTAAAGAATTGTTTGTTTGATAACACTTTCTTGTTCAGGAAAGCTATTTTAAAGCTAATAGTTTGTGTTTTAATGGACTGCCATGAAACTACATTGTACTTTTAAAAAGGAGTACTCTTTTTTTTCCAGTCAGTTTAAAAGCTTTTAAATTATTAAAAAAAAACATTTTTATGTGGAGAAATTATGTTTATTTTACTTTTGGGGCTGACAATGTGTTTTAAGTGCTTTTTTACTGTTGTTTTCATGTGAAAATTTTGACTTTTAAAGACTTGTACTTTTACTGACATTTGCTGCTTGCCATCCCTGGGAAAGAGGCACCATTTTTGGCTTTACATTGGAACAAACTACTGGTCATGTGATCAGTCCTTCTTCCAGCCTGAAAAAAGAAAAAGTTAAGTAAACAGCGTTTGCCACCACAGCAGGCTAGCAGTTTGCCTCATTCACAGGTTGGTGACTCTGCTGTGGCCGTTAGTTGTACCTCAGACTACTGATATTTACCCTGGATCCTTCTGGTGTAGCACCTACAACCACTATCGACCAGGAATTAACCATGTTCTCTACAGCTGTTGGGGTCCCCGGTGGGCAAGGGACAGCTACTCTTGTCAGTCATGGGAGAGGGAACAGTAAAGGCTTCCCTGTTTGGTCAGAATGTTGTGCCCATCCCTGGGGAAGCTGCTGATACCATTAGTAATACTGTTGGTCCCTTTTTTCTCTTTTGTCTGTGCCTCTTCGGATTTCCTTAGACAGGAATAATTTACTGGGTCTGGCTAAGGGTTTAATTCAGGCTATTTGGTCCTTCTTGTAAAATTGTTTCTGGTAAAACAAAGAGGGGTACCTCTTTCATGAAGAGATTCAAGATTCTGAATCTGGACAGGAAGCTGAGGGGACAGATGCAGGGTTTTCTTTTCAGATTTCTGATTCAGAAACAGAGGAGAGCTCAGTTTCTTATTTTCCTTGTGGGGGGTTTCTATTTCTCTGAGACTATTTCCAGAATATCCCAGTGTTTTCAGTGGGAGAACACTGAGGTTTCTCAGTCTCTGCTTATGCTTAATATGTTGAAGTAAGAAAAGACATGGTCTATATTTTTTTGTAAAATCTAATGTTCAAGTTCCATTGTCGGGATGTTCAGTAAAACATATGGTGGTCTATTTTCAGAGGTTAAGGATGCAGTTGATATTGTTGAGTCCTGGTGGTTTGTGTGTTTATAGACAAATCTGCCACTCCTGCTTTTTCTTCTCTAGTCTATCATTTTTGTTTCCATCTTGTTGACCATAATTGACTTTGTCTGTGAGATGAAACAGGTATATATTGTGTCCAAGTCTCTCATTTAAATATTTTGCTAGAGGGTTTGTTGACCTGTTCTGCCTAATGTTTGTGTAAGTGTATGATTCTGGTCTTTAGCTTGCTGATGGTTTTACCAGTGTAAAATGCCAGGAATTTGTGACATTGAACTCTCTAGATGACAATGTCTGTGTTACAGTTCCTATAAAATTGGCTAGTGAATCTTTTCTTATTGTTGAGGCAGTGGAAACTGGATTTTCCACTCATATTTGCAGTAATTGCAGTTGGGGGAGCCGCATGGGTAGATGCCTGCTTGTAAGGTGGAGTTTAGTTGGCTGTATGGGTTCTCCATGAAGTTACAGGTGCTTTTGTTCTTCCTGATTATAAAGCTTGAGTGTGGAGGCAGTCTGTTGTTGAGGGTGTTGTTTACGCTAATGTTGCAGCAGTTGTTGGTGATGGCTTAAGTTACGGGTAGTCGACTGAAAAAGTGAGTGTGATGCTGGTGCACCAGTTTTCATTGTCTTTCATTTGTAAAGGTTTGCTGAGATCATGAGGATTGTCTACTGTGCCGGTTATTAGATCTCCGTCGTGAACTATTTTACATTATACAACGACCCCCAATTAATATTCAAAAATGTGCACGCTGATTGGTCAGCGTGCACGTTGTAAATCCGAGTTATAGTAATGGAAAAAGGTCCAGTCACCCAGACTTTTTCCATTACTATAACTCTTACAGCAACACTGTCTCGCTATGTTAAACGAGTTTAACAGTTTGTGAAAAGCAACGGAGATCTTGCTTTCTCCGTTGCTTTTTTCAAAACTGTCTAGCTATGTTAAATGGGTTTAACATAGCGAGACAGCTTTAAAATAAGCAACGGAGATTCTCCGTTGCTTTTTTCAAAACTGTCTAGCTATGTTAAACCCATTTAACATAGCGAAACAGTTTGTAAAAAGCAATGGAGATCTTGCTTTCTCTGTTGCTTTTGTCCACAGCTCTGATGTACTGTGTAGGCATATGCATGCGCAGTACATCAGAACTGCCGCAGAATACCAGACAGCTGCGGAAGGGCAGCAAGGAGGCATTATACAATGCCATTATTTAAGAAAAGTAATTATTTTTTTTCTTAAATAATGTCATTGTATAATAGCAATAACCCACTTCTGGGTGTGGGTAATGCTGGATTTACCCACGGTTGGCTTTGTTTGGCCACTCGGGCTTCGCCCTCGTGACCAAACCACACCAACTGTGGGTAAATCCAGCTTTACCCACACCCAGGCATGGGTTATTGCTGTATTCAATAATGGGGTCAAAGATCTTTCTGAGGATGTGCTGTCTAGAGGCCTATCTCATTTTCCACAGGGACTGGGTTTCTTTGAGAACTAATCCTTTTTTATGCCTGAAGTGGTATTCAAGTTTACTTTAAGCTAAACTGTCTACCCATTTCCTTTCCTAAACCTAAAATGAGGAAGAAAGGATACAGCATACCTTGGATGTCCACAGACAGCTCAGGTACTATCTTGACAGAAATAAATCTTTCAGATCTTCCGGTCACTTGTTCATTTTTTGTGAAGATAAGAAGAAGGTATAAACCTGTCTCAAAGCACACTATTTCCAAATGGTTGTCTCAGGCTGTTACATTTTGTTATACTCACCGCAACAAAACCATACTAGGCAGGGTCAAGGTCCACTGTACCAGGGATTTTTGGAAAGGGCTGGATTCTAGAAGCATTCTATCACCAGCAACTTGGTACTCTGTACATACGTTTACAAAGCACTATAAGCCTGATTGCTTCTGTAGGTCTAGATCAGTCTTTGCTGTGACCATTCGTCAGGGGCGCTTGGACTGTTCTCCTTCCCCACTCAAAATTTATAATCTACCCATATAGCCTAGTCTGCTGCAGCAGTGATCAGTATGAACATAGTACAGTTGTGTGACTAAATTTACCATAACAGTAGATGTTCGAATCATCACTGCTTAAGTAGCCGCTCCCTCCCTCTCTTCATTCCCTTTGCTTACTGGAGTGTTGTTTTTGCCAGGGTGTAGACTTCATTTTTGTTATTCCTGGCATTACCTTTTTAGGACTCAGCCTCTCTCTATTATTGGCATGAAAGTTCTGAAAAGCTTGATATTCAAACCTGTCTTTTGTCCGCTCAGCTTGAGCTGACTAATGGTATGGGTGTGTGGACTGTGCCCTGAAGCTTTGGAAGCTGGCTGGTTGTCGTGTCCTCACAGGATTTAACCCATATAGCTTAGGCTACTGCAGCAGTGGTCATTCAATCATCTACTGTTAGGTAAGTTTGCTTACACAACTGTACTTCCAGATATTTTGTTTCTAAATATACATGTTATTTTCTTATCACTGAGGCTAGGCTTCATAGAAATGTTGTACATGTGGGCACATGGCTAATTACGTCTGGAATGAGAGAGTGCATTCAAACAGGTGGCTACACTCTGGCTTACATAGGTGAACAGAGCAGAAAATATTCAAGCAGATACAGCCATGTATTGATATTTGTACACATGAGCTCAAGGCATAATCCACAGAGCAGTCAGTCACCACTTAACGCAAATCTTTTATGAGCTGAAGACATTACTTCAGAGACAGATGCATATTAGAATAAGGCAGTTTGTACTAGGGCTGTGCTGCATGTGCTAGTGCATCCTTCTGCAGGACAGCATAGAGTGGCACATAATGATATCTAACTACATGGTAGTTTCAACAATACCTGTCAGATACACAAAAATCAAAACTTGAACAATACCATAACAAAGTTGCTATATTTGCAGCAAATACCCCTTTCAGAGCTCACCACTGTATAGGACTAAAAAGCCTAAACTGGTTAAAGCTACCCATCAAATGACATATACACAGCTTCTTAACCACCTGTAAAATTATCTACTATCCGTCTGCTTGCACAGCAGTAAACAACATTCTACACAGCTATGTTCCCAGTCAGTCATTCTGATCCAATGACCAAATTTTCCTTTCTGTCCACAGACCTTTCCTGTGGGGCATTGTCTATGCACTCACCATGTTACAAAGGCCTGAAACTCCTTACCTGTGTTCATCAGGTCAGTACCCTCCCTTCCGTTCTTCTAAACCACACTGAACGACTTCCTAGCCAAAAGCTGGCTCTGTTCTTGCTCAACACCAGCATAAACTATATCCTTAAATGTGAACAAGTACCTGTTCATACTTTACATCTCCTTACTCTCCATTCTTCACTCATTTCCTTACTTTTATCAATTTCTCTTCTATAGCTTTCTCTCTAATTTTACCATAAGCCTGCTTTTCTTTCACTTCATATTGCAGTTCCTGTTTGTATTATACTAACTTAACTTTAATTTCTCTATAAGCTGGCTAAAATTTCTTTAAATATTAAGTCATATTTATATTACTTCTATCTATTTTTAACCAATGTTTTTCATGCTATGTCTAATTGGAAATAATTATTTAAACTAGATGTTTTTGTATTATTTTTGAAGATGGTAAAATTATTGTTCTTAAAATGTTTTGTAGTACATTGGAGCTTTTCTTCCCAGGACATCCGCTGAAAATGGGCTCCTACTCAGTCGGGCTTTCTAGTAATCAAATATCAATAAAATAAATAATAAAAGAGGAGGAAGGAAGTGTATAGGAAGATAGGAACAGAGGCAGGCAGCAAGCAGAGACTCTGAAAGGCAATGTATGGGAATAAGTAAGTTGAAAGAAGGCAGGGCATCCATGTTATGGGGGATAGGTTCCCTTCTATTTTATGTGTAGTGAAGGGGAGAGGGGGAATGAAGATATGGCAAAAAGGAAGGAAAGGGAAGAAGGTTAGTCTGCAGGGCAGGCAAACAGACACAGAGCAGCACTGGGAAATGGGTCAGATTTGCATGTACTAAAATGTGGAGAGACAGGATGGACAAAGTAAACAGAGGACAAACAAATGTTGATTGGGAATGTTGTTCACTGCAAAGGTTGTGAAATTGTACACAAAATAGGAAAGGGGTATACCAGGCTGGGGACAGGGTGAGGTAAGAACAGCATTTTGAAGTCTGTAACTTAGGTCCAGATGGATGCTTTTGTGATCCATCACCAAATCGTGTAGTAAGACGGTGGTATGAGCAACACCACACTCTGGTGATCTAATAGTCAGGTCTGGAACATTGAACAAATTGGCATTTCATTCCAGGAAGATCTCTGTTCTCTCTGTATGCATGCCCATTGCTCTGTCTCTGCCATAGCCTCCACTATCTGCTGAAGATACACCTTGGCCACCTATGGCAATGAGAATGATCTGCCTTCTGGTGAAAGGTCAAGATTATCATCCAGAGAGGCAATTCCATCTTCATCACCCTTCCCAGCCATAGCCACAGCAAGGATGGACTGTTGTGTCTTCTCCCTCATCTATCATCTGGATATGCAAGGAGAACACATAGTGGGAAGTTGCCATAAGTAAACCTAGCCTAAAAATGATGTTTGTGTGTGTGTGTGTGTGTGTGTGTGTGTGTGTGTGTGTGTGTGTGTGTGTGTGTGTATATATATATATATATATATATATATATTCACTTCAGAAGCTCGACATACTGAAACCTCGAATTTCAGTATCTCGAGTCCAAGAAGTCGAATCCACAAAGCAACAAAAAGTAAAAACTGCGAAATTCAAAACCTCAAATACTGGAAGTTTTGAATTTTGCGGTTTTACTACACACACACACACACACACACACACACACACACACACACACACACACACACACACACACACACACACACACACACCATTCACCACACAAACGCACACACAGTCACTCTACTACATGAATGCAGGGGGGCAAGACCTCCTGTGCCCCCCACGCACCCCCTACTTAAATATTCTCACTCTGAGGTCGCACTACATACAAACACACACAAAACACCACCACACAAGCTACTTTCTCTTCGCGCATACACATCACAGCAACAAAACACACTGACACACACCACAGCCCCTACCCAAACCCCTTAACACAGACACAAACACTTACCTAAATGCATGACCATAGTGGAACTTTAGAAGTGCGAAATTCAAAACCTCTGGCAGTCGAGGTTTTGAATTTTGCGCTTCTAAACTTTTGCTATTATGTGGATTCGGCTTCTTGGGCTCAAAATACTGAAATTCGACATTCCAATATTTCGAGCTTCTGAAGGGAACCCATATATATATATATATATATATATATACACATCCACACGTGTGTATGTGTGTGTGTGTGTGTGTGTGTGTGGATAGAGATATACATGTAGCTACAGATATAGATATATAGATGGATAAAGCACATATTTGTCAGTAGAAATAAGCCTGCCTGTAGTCTCTTGCCTCCTATGGTAGGCAACATGGCTCTTGTCTCATTCTTCTCTTACTGAAAAGGAAAGGGTCACATCAGACATTGTGACAGGTGTAAGGCAAGATACATCCACAACACTTACAACGTACAGTCCCATGCATATGTTTCATTAGCACTGCCCTAGGCCGCAGTCAGGTGTGTGTCCTCTGTATATAAGTTAACAGACGTACTCAGATATATTATCCTGATGCACAGGAAAACAACACCAGCTAGAATGCAGGCACCTTGTGGAAGCTCAGCATAGCTCCACCCCATAACAGGTCTCTGAAAGACCACCTCCACCTGGCATGGAAACATCGCATAACAGGTTCTTGAAGAACCCTGCCCTAGTAAATTTGAATGTCATAGTAAACTACATGACATCACCACCTCTACCTGACATGGAAATACCACATAGTAATGTACACACATTTGCTGTGCTGTCTGAGACAAAGGTCTGTCAGGATCAAGGGCTGTTCTCTAGACACAAAAAAATGTACACACTGACACTTACAATGCCATTTGAGATGTTGCTACCTGGCATCCACTTCCCATGAACAGAGGTCTTCATAACAAAGCTTGTACTGCCCCTCTGATATGCTAATGCTGTGGCTATGGTCAGCATCTATACCAAGTCAGAGCAGGCATCAGCTTTTCTGAAAGGACTATCATAGGAACCCAGTAGCCACTCCCTGAACCGGCCATGAATAAGATAAGCATGATCTTACTCTTTTTCGTGTGCGGAGCAGGTGCACTGTGCCTGGCAATGTGCAAATATCCTGAGGTAATGATAACTTATTAGCCTGTGAATCACACATAATAATTATGGGCGATTTCAACTACCCCACCATTAACTGGGAAAACTACTCATGTATCAACTGTTTTGCTCAACGTTTTCTGGAATTCATAAATTCCAATGCCTTGGATCAACTTATTCTCACCCCCACCAGGGGCAGCAATATCCTAGACCTGGTCATTACCAACATGGGCAACCGGTGTTCCACACCAGAGGTAAATTCCTCGTTGGTCAGATCTGACCATAAGCTAATCACCCTAGACATCCACATCCTGCCCCCACCCCCAATTAGGGAAACCACCGTAAAAAACTTCTCCAAAGCCAACTTCACGCTTAAGACAGAAGTGACTAACTTCATGACACCCTTGCAGACAGACATTAGAGGTATGACTGCTGAATACTACACAAATGCACTTTATAAGCACTTACACGAGTGCATGGATCATGCTATCCCTAATAGAACCAAGATGCTATCCTCCAAAAAAAGGAAGCCAATCTGGTAGTCCTCTGCCATAAACAAACTCTACAACAGAAGAAAGAAACTGTTGCAAAAAAGAGTAAAATCCCATGACTGGAGGAACTCCCTGGTCAACCTCAGTAAGAAGCTGAGATCCCTCAAAGTCCTCCAAAGCTAGTTACCAAAACAAAATTACTACAGACTCTAAAGACAACCACAAAGCATTGTATAGCTATGTCAAGAATCTCAATGGCAACACTCAGATCTGCTCTGAGTTACAGCACAATGGCACTAAATATACAGAACCAACTGATACTGCCAACATCCTGGCAGATAGGTTCAGTGCTAACTTTACCCCCCTCTCACCCCCCTAGAGGGCCCATCTCTATACTGGAAGAATGCAAAGTTCCTGTAATCACGGCTGCAAGGTAAAAAACACACTTTCCAAAGCCAAGAACGCAGCATCCATGGGACCTGACAATATCCCAGGCTGCGTTCTACATGACCTACAGAATAAACTGGCACCCTACCTAAGTACCATGTTCAATCATAGCCACACTTCAGGCTTTATGCCCACTGAATGGCGCACTGTGACGGTTATCCCACTCCTTAAAGGGGGAGCCACGACGGACCCTAGGATCTACCACCCCATTAGCCTGACAAGCCTGGTCTGGCAAGGCCATGGAACGTATCATCATGGAACTCATAAACAAAGACATTGGTAATCTTCAAACTCTGGACCCTACCCAGTTCGGGTTTGTAAAAGGCTGATCATGTCTCTTAAACCTGATTGACTTCTTTGAAGCAGTCACCAAAGCCATAGATGAGGGTAAGGTGTTTCACACAGCTTATCTAGATATCGCCAAGGCTTTCAACACCATCCCCCACTCTGGAATTATAGATAAGCTCACTAAACTAGGTATAAATCCCTATGTCACAAGATGGGTTGCCAACTGGCTCACAGACAGAACCCACACTGTGAAAGTAGCAGACTCCAAATCCGACTTCAGACCAGTGACAAGTGGAGTACCACAGGGTTCAGTCCTGGGTCCTCTCCTGTTTGGTATCTACTTCTCTGAAATACAGGCTAACACAGAAGGTCTTTGGCTAACAAAGTTTGCAGATGACTGCAAACTAGGAGCCATAATCGAAACTCCTAACAATGTGGACATACTACAAAAGGGCCTCACTGAGACAGATGCCTGGTGTCAAAGCCATGGCCTGAAGCTCAATGCCAAAAAGTGTATTGTCATCCCCTTTGGTAAAAACTCTGTACCCATGAACTACCACATAAGTGGTAGTCTACTTAATGCCAAAAGTGTGATAAGAGACCTTGGGACACAGGTGGACAGTAGTCTCTCCTTTGATAATCACATCGCCACAGTGGTCAGGAAATCCTTCTACGTGGCTCACCACATCACAAAAGGTTTCTCATCCAGAAAAAGAAAGGTCATTGTTCCCCTCTACTCATGACCAATTATAGAGTACAACGCCCTTTTGGTATGTACCTCACAAGAAATCTACAACTGGAAAGGCCACAGAAATACCTCACAAAGAGGATTACTGGCCTCAAACAGATGCCCTACGCAGACCGTCTAAAAAAACTCCAGCCTAACTCCATCACATATCGCCTACTCAGAGGCGATCTCTGCCTAACATAGAAAGCTATGTCAAACCCAGAGCTGTTGGACATGCTCCACTTAAAGAAATCCCAATCCCTCCGAGCTACATGCTCTAGGGACCTAAACCTTTTCGCCACAATAAACAGAACATGCTGGAGGGATAGATTCCTGTCCCAGAGACTTCCCATACTCTGGAACAGACCACCTATCTATGTCAAACAGAGCTCCTCATTAGCACTGTTCAAGAAAAATCTTGATGACTGGATGGGAAATAGGAAATTCACCCCAGGGATCACTTCTCTGGCTTTGCTCGACAGGGGCACAGGAAAATAATTTTCTTGGGTGGCGAAAGCCATGGTACCTTTTTGGCTAGGCTTATATAGACCCTAGGGCTAATAGCCTAGTACCTACCTTTGAACATACAAGATATGCCCACCACAGTGCAACCTTGTAAGGGTGCCCTGTATCATCCTGTGTCATATTTGACCCTTGACATGTGGATGTGCATGTGTTATAACAGCCATGTCAGGGATGGCTTTAGATGATGGTCACTGTTGATGCAACACCCCAATTCTCATATGCAAACCTGTGAAAAAGGGGGTTATGGAGGGATGTGGGTGGCACTTAGAATCAGTCAGCAGATGCGTTGGAGTATCACCCAGGCACAGTCTGCTGCTATTCCATCCAATATGGTTCTAATTGTTGTGTTACATGGTATTCATGAGGATGTAAACCAGCATTACCAACAGCTCAATGAGAGCCAATAGTTCAGGGAATCCATAATGATTAGCCTTATGAGGCCTGTGGGGGCATATGCTGTTTCCAGTTCTACCTGCTTGTGGAAGATTGACAATGGTGTCAACATTACCCCGAATGGCAGTGTTTCCAAGGTTGGGGTAGGGTACATATGCAGGGTGTTTATGTATGGAGACCTTCGCAAGGTACATGATCCTCACTTGTGTCTCCTTGTCGTGGGAAGCAGTGACACCCAGTCTCCACTGTCAGTACATCTCACCATTAGACTCCAGCCAGGCCATGGTCCCACAGTCACACAGGTGTACCTGAGTACAACTGCAGCAAGTCAGCAGAGTGACCTCCAGTCTCACTTATGTAGTGGTACCTAACCTGAGTGCAGAAGAGAAGTTATCCCTAACATATAGTACTCTGTCATCTTGATACTCCATCTCAGCCTCTTGTGACTTGCTCCCTTCACTCACTCTGTGGACAATCATATGACATTATGTCCTTTGGCATCTGTGCATATGATGACAGCTGTGACCCACTCCACCTTTCACCTCTCCTATGTAGTGTTTGTGGAGATGTCACATGCTCAGTGGGGCCTGAACATGTACTGAATAGCATATGCTGATGTTAACACTACATGCATTGTGTTTGGTCTGTGTGGCACTTGGCTTATCAGGGTCCATAATTTTGGACTACTTATCGCTGTTTCACCTGCACTGCTGTTTGCTGTGTTTGTTGTTGCCTTCCAGTGGGGGGGGGGGGTTGTTGCTTTCTTCTGTTCTCCCTCACTTTTATCAGCAGATGATGTAGCTGCAACTTCTGTGCCGGTTGTGTGTGTACATGATCCTACTGATCCCATACCAGTATTTCATTAAAATCATATTATGTAGCATGACATATGGAGTAGTTCTAGATCATTACCCTGTCTAATTAGTCTGAAGGTTAAATATGTTGCACAGACACACAGACATTGCTGCCTTCATCTAGTGTGGGGAGCCTCACATCATGATTGGCATTGAAACCTCTGTGTGGAACCCCTAAACTGTTTTTCAGTAAATTACTCCACTCTTGAAGGTCCTGCTCTACCTTCCGAACATACGGACTACCTCCTGCAAAAGCTCAGTCGACTTACCTGGACTTTCTCTACCCAGTAGTCTGGGCTTACCTGAAACAGAACCTCTGTGTGGAACCCCTAAACTGTTTTTCAGTAAATTACTCCACTCTTGAAGGTCCTGCTCTACATCCCGAACATACGGACTACCTCCTGCAAAAGCTCAGTCGACTTACCTGGACTTTCTCTACCCAATAGTCTGGGCTTACCTGAAACAGAACCTCTGTGTGGAACCCCTAAACTGTTTTTCAGTAAATTACTCCACTCTTGAAGGTCCTGCTCTACGTCCCGAACATACGGACTACCTCCTGCAAAAGCTCAGTCGACTTACCTGGACTTTCTCTACCCAATAGTCTGTGCTTACCTGAAACAGAACCTCTGTGTGGAACCCCTAAACTGTTTTTCAGTAAATGTATGTAGCCTTATACCTAACTCAAATATCTAGACTTCAATATTTTGTAAACTGTTCCCTCAGTGTGTGCGACTCAGCAGCCTACCGCAGACCACAACAACTCCCCTCTCACTGGTACTTAGTGACCTCCGTCCTCCTATCCTTTTCTGTACCCCTTTGAAGACTTACCCTTTATCTCCGTTTACTGCCTATTTTCCTTCACCTTAGAGTCTTGTCCTTTTGCTCTTACTCCCCATCCCCTCTGCCTGTCATTTCTCCTTTCTCCACTAGGTGTCAGCACCATTTCGCCTTTTGCCTACTCCTACTCTATTAATTTTATTTACAACTTTTCCTCTAAATACTTCAAAAGCCAAACCTCCCCTAACTCTACTCCACCTTCCTTACCTTATATTTTTCGAGTGCTGCTCAAACTCTACTTATTTTCAACCCAGTCTTACTGTACTTCTACCTACTTACCTCTGCTCCAACCTGCAGTGGCTGATACTTTTTCACCTGGACTCTTCTGCCCTGTTGCTCCATCCCGCTCCGTTCGCCCTGCGGGCTCACTCCGCTCCCCTACCCTGCCCCCAATTCCCACCCACCCCCAGTGGTCCTACATTTATTGCCATCTCATACTCCCTCCCTCTCACATCACCCAGTCCCCTCACAACAGTACTCCTCCCATTTTTTCCCAAAATTACCTCCCCCTCCACCAACCATACCTCATTAATCAATTCTCCTCCACACCCACCAATCTTACCTAACTCTGTCTAACCTGCAAATTCCTTTACACCTCTAATCAAACTACTCTCTAAGATGCTCTATTTTCCTACTACAATCCCTGCCCCTACAATACTCCTCATTCTTCTCCCTCTATATCATATCACCTCTTATACCAACCTTTACCTAAACCCTCCACATCAACCACCACCTCCCTACCCTACACATCATTTCCACAATATCTCTCCTTCTTTAACTCCCTTTCACCCCACCCTGCTCTCAACATTAAAACTCTTCCAAATCCCCACTAAATACTACAAACCTAAACCCACCCCTCCCATCCATTCCTAACCAAACACACTCCTAACAAACTTATTCACCTTCTCTCCTACCTCAGCTTAGCAGGCGACATTCATCCCAACCCTGGACCAAACATTTCACAAACAAATAACCTTAGCTTCAACAACAAACCAAAGTATAAATACCTCAAATTCCTCACCATCAACGTCCAAAGCTTAGCTAATAAAATTACCCTCTTTCATGCCTGGCTTAACCATAATTCACCTGACATATTAGCCGTCTCAGAAACCTGGTTAAAACCACACATAACTGACACTGAATTCCTTCCCACTGGTTTTCATTCTCTCAGATCTGTCCGCCCAAATAAAAGAGGTGGTGGTGTAGCACTAATCTACTCCAATCACTTAGCCATCACTCCCTTCCCAAATCCTATCCCTTCCTTCAATAACGCTGAACTAGTATCTGGCATTCTAAAATTAAATGACTACAAAAGTTTCTACATCATCTCCCTTTACATTCCTCCTGGTAACAACACCAAAACCTTGGAAGACATCCTCTCTTGGACCTCCTCAAACATTAACTATGAAACCTATATATTGGGAGATGTAAATATTGACTGGCAAAAAAATCAGTAACCATACTCCCACCTTATTTATCAATCTCTTCAACTTTACTCAACCTATTAATTCTGCCACCAGGCCCAACAAAACTAACCTCACAGGCTCCATCCTAGATTGGATCCTAGTGTCTCACCCTAACAGAACCACTACATCTGGTGTCACTCCTGACCCACTAGGAGACCACCTCCCTGCCTTCACCCACAGAACCACTTCCTCTTCCCCTTTCTCCCACAAACTCTTACATACGTGCAATTTAACTAACTTTAACCCTTCCATCTTCTCTGACTCCCTCAAAAACACCAACTGGAACCCACTAAAAACCCTACCCCTAGACAAAGCCGTTGATTTCTTCAACTCCAAATTCCTTACTGTCCTAAATTCCCTAGCTCCAATACGAACAAAAAGAGTTAAAGCCAAGACTGCTCCTTGGCTAACTAAAGAAACCAAATAAGTCATGCAACAAAGAGATAAATCTCGGAAAAGCTATCTACATCATAAACAACCTGTATTCATACTTAAATACAAACAACTACAAAACCTAGCCAAAAAACAAGTCATAATAGATAAAAAGTCCTACTACAACCATCTACAAATAAATCATGCAAAAAACCCTAAACAATTCTGGAATTCCATTAACTCTCTCCTTAAGCCTGGTACAACTAACAACCCCTGCCCTGACACTAGCAAATCTGACCAAGAAATTGCCAAACTATTCAATACCTTATTCACCTCTTCTATTGCTGAACTAACCAAAACCTTCCCCAACAACACTCCCCCACCCCCCTCTGCCCAAGTTTCCTCTGCCTTGTCTCCTTCAACTCCTATCTTTGAACTTAAACCTTCCTTAATCCACAAAGCCATTCCCAATACCAGAATTCTTCAATACGCAGACGACTCAACTTTGATCTGCTATGCGTCCAACCTTACAGATCTCAAGTCTGTAACTCAAACTGCCTTCTCAACCACTGAAAAATGGATGCACCAAAACCATCTCTCACTTAACGCTAACAAAACTAAGATTCTTCTATCTACTCACTCTAAATCCACCCCCACTGAAAAAAACTCATTTAATATTACTAGCCTAAACAACTCCACCATTGACATCGTTCTCTCCACCAAACTCCTAGTGGTCACCATTGATGAACACTTAAAATCCAATACCCACATCCAACTTAACATCAAGAAAACCCACATAAAACTCGGCTCACTGTACAGAAACAATCAATTCCTCTCCCCCTCTACTAGACAGACCTTGGCCACTACATATCTCCTCCCATCTCTTCTATATGGTGCTCCTCTGCTTACTAATCTATCTTCCACCCTAACCTCTAAACTGTAAGTATGCTACAATAAAATCTCCAAATTCGCCACCAAGGCAAATTCCCTCTCTCATCACTGCACCTCCTTACAAACTTTAAATTGGCTTGATCCCCCTAATCAACTAGACTACCTCCAAATTGTCTCTGCCCACAAACTAATATTCCAACCTACCAGCTGCCACGCACTATCCAATATTCTTCAACATATACACCCCCCAGACCCTTAGATCTTCTCACCAAAACCTTATTTCCATCCACAAACCCAAGCGCCCAGCTGGTCAACTTCTACTCTCCTTTTCCCTAGCTAAAAAATGGAACACCTTGCCCTCTACTCTGAGGACATGTGACAACCTACACTCCTTCAAAACACAACTCCAGTGCTACCTACAAACTCAAAGAAAATGTAACTGCACTCTTCATTCTTTACCTCCCAAGCTGTCATCTTCCTTCTTTCCCGGCTAAACTTCATACCTTACTGATTTCCCCCTTTGTCTTACATTGTTAATGTAACTAATTTATTTGCTTCCAACCTTATGCTTAATGCCTCTCATCCTCCAGGACAATACTCTTTTAACATCCTAGTTGCTTAACTATGAATGACTTCAGTACTGAATGCTCTTACCAACTGTCTGTGGAATTCCACCTATTTTGACTTTAAAACAAATAATTTTTTTCTTTGTGTTTTAAGTTTTTGTATTTGTTATTTGTATTTTCATTATGATGTAACTTTGTACTGTGGAGCTTTTCTCCCCTGGCCTCCACTGAAAACGGGCTCTTGAGCCCAGTGGAACTCCCCAGTCACCAACTGGAATAAATAAATAAATAAATGTATGAGACCCAGAAATCTGTGAGCATACATGTTTGGAAATGTATAGGTCTTCCAGTTCATGGTAGAGTAGTTGAATTCCACTAATACAATGGTGTTGACTGAATGTTTAGCGATTCTATACTAGTCAGGTGGAAGGTATGGGCCATGATGAGCACAGAAGGGGTCCTATAGTTATCTACAGTTTGTTATTGCATCCAGATCTAGGGAGGTGATTATCTCACTTTATTCTCCACATATTAGGCCAGTCATAGAGTATAATGCCTTTTTTGTTATGTACCTATCCAACCACCTGACACAACTTGAATGACTACATTGCTTTCTCATCAAGAAAATGAAGGGCCTAACTCATAAGAGGTACACCGATCATCTCAAAGCCCTGTCCATATTTTCAGTATCTTACAGGCTAATGAGGGATAATCTCCGCTTTGCTTAAATATCCTTTACTGATCCCATACTTTCAGACCTACTGTAAATTTGCAAGTCCAGTAGTGACAAAAATACCTGCTCAAGAGATCTTAATCCTTAATCTCTTCTGCAAGTTAAATAGAACATATTGGGGATAGATAAGTTTCACAGAGAAAACAACTTGTCTGGAATTGTCTTCTTCACCATGTAAGCAAAGTACATCTGTCACTCTCTTCAAGCATAATCTGGACAGATGCATAGGAAACTGCAACTTCACTCTAAGTTTAGCACCCTTGTCCCTTATGTATAGGGATGATATGTAAATGTCTGCCCAGCCGAGGAATTTCCACACTTATAGATTAATTTCACTTTAAGTATAAGGGCTAACAAACCTTTTGGGGATGCATGTCAAGATTTCTGAAGATCTGCATGGATCATCAGCCTAGTAAATATATGTTGTTTGTCTTTTCGGCTTTTCCCAGTTAGGGGTCACCACAGCGGAACCCTGGTCAGCTAATCATTGGCAGTAGATTTTTATGGTGCCGAGTTGCCAGCCCGACACCCAACCTCGAACGACACTCGACCGCAGGGAGGACGTGCAAACTCCACAGAGAAGGCACTCCAGCAAAGAATCGAACAGGAGAACCTCTTGCTGTGAGGCAACAACGCTACCGCTGCACCATCACGGCTAACAGCCTAGTAAATGTATGTAAATTGCAAAAACCTTTTTTATCTACTACTTGGGCCATAAAACAATACAAGAAAAAAGCAATGAGGCAAAAATACATACAGGATAATACAAAATACCATAATGGAGCAGTCCTGCAAAATGTATAGTGAAAATTATTAATATGAAGGTAGATTTATTCTGTTCAAGTCTCCTTGGCCTGCCGCCATGGCACATACCAAGTAATGTACTCAGGGTTCATTGTTCAATGGGCATTAGAAGGGGTATGTTTTTCACTTCAATGAGTGACATAACCCCTCAGGATTTCCCAGTCCCCTTTGAGAACAGTGCTGTCATGTGTTCTTCAGTCTCCACCAACGTTTCACCCGCAGGGAATGTGCACCATATACATATGTTCCCACACCCTCCTCACCAGAAGTGAGTTAAACCAGTAAAACCAAATTATTCCTGTCCTTTCCTATGCCAGCTCCAGCATGCTCCTGAGCCAGCAGTCAAATTTGGGTTGCATAGGTCATTGTGTGGGCTTTGTCTATCTGTGTCAAAGAAGCTGGCCTCTGTAGCCATTTCCAGGAGTGATTCAAAATGATATTTCTCCTTTGCAATAGATCGTAGGACATGACATTGAAGAACTCTTCCAGTTGTAATTAGGAAGTCACCCTGAATCCTAGTCAAGGCTATGTTCTGCCAAATACTTGGATGAGTTACAGAAGATAGTGACAAAATAATTCACTATTCAGATTTGGGATCAGGAGAAATTACAGGTATATATACCCTAAATAAACAGAGTATTTAATAAGAATGGGGCAATCCTCAGGAACATGTAGGACTAAGGCTGCAGGCATTAGGACTGTTCAGCATTTCAGACAATCTCAGACTGCACCAAGCTAGCTCTCCAGATTTACATTGTCACTTTTCACTGCATCAGTCTCCTAAATGGCCCAACTTGCTAAAACTTTTAGATCTTAGATTGGTGCATAGTTTCATAGGCAGAGACTAGGCTGGATATACAAAACAGCCATTTTAAGCCTAGGTAATAATTTGAGTTCAGAATCAAAGCCTGCATCTGTGAGGTGAAGACCCCAGTCATTACGTCACACCCACCCCACTATTTTCTGCAGTATTGTGTGCTTTTGGTGTATCCAGTCCACTCACCTCAAGGATAGTAGCTGGTCACTGCCAGGCATAAATACTGCAAACAGCACTCTTCCACACAGTTTAAATCTTCCTGTATTTCCCACAGTGCTCTGCTTCTTCCTTTTTACCTCAGATCTCATCATCTGTTTCCATATGCATCAAATGCAGTCAAACACAGCTTGGTCAGATAAGTGGATATTTCCTTATTTTTAGAGATTGCTTATAGACGTTTCATAAAAAAATATTTAGAGATAGCTAGATGAAATAGCAGTCTATGTGAGGCATGTTTAGCTAATGTTTTATGTCACTTAGATAGTTTTAATTGTTTCAAACCTGGTCCTGCTTAAGAACCTCTCAGACAGCTCTATTAAAAAAAATAAACTAAAAAGACAACGGTTTCTGGTGTGTTTGCATATGGGCTTCAGTTTTTTTTTCCCCTTGTCAGTAAAGATGTTTAGTGCAACTTTTTCCTTTTATTTATAACGTTTTCCCCTTGGCTTAGGGACAAGATGCCGAAATTCTGCAGGTATAGCCATTGTGGCTGCAAGATCTTTCTCGAGGGCACCCACAACTTCTGTGTTATGTGCCTGGAGGGGATCATTTCAGAGAACCATGTGAGATATTTAAGCCTTTTGGATGAAATACTTTTAAAGAAAGAACAATGAAACAAGCAAACAAACACTTGCTCTTCAGACTACACAGCCCTTAAGGCATTCTTCTCAAAGACCCCTTCTAGATCTCTTTTCCAACCCCACCCAAGGAGTTTATTAGACTGAAGTCCAGGTATTTTTCCCAAGGAAAAAAAAGAGCTGGGAGCTTTTCCTTGAGAAGGAGCTGTCTAGGTACTTGGATTCTAGACCTTCCTCTGCCCTTTCTCCTGGGAAATTAAGGTCTGTCAGGAGTTCCACTATGCCTTATGATTTGTCGCACATGATGAGGATGATCATCAAAACTCAAATTGATATGGGTGCCATATCATCTCCCTCCATCTCTAGGATGGACAGGATTAGCCCACAATCATTGACTTCATTTGCTGCTTCCCTAGGTGTGATTTCAATGGTGTGATTTCAACATCAAGAGCGTTGGAGACAACTGTTTTTAACAGAGTGGTCTGCATCAGTGTGGAAAGGGTTGCCCCTTTGGCACCAACCACAGTGATTCTGTTTGTCTTGATTCCAGTCCCTTGATTGCCAAGAGCAAGTAGGTACCAAGAGGCTGACATCAAGTGTTTGGTGGTAGTGTCAGCACCAATCCAGTCAGGAACATTTACTGTCTGCAGCAATTCAATGTTCAACCTTTTAGTGCCAAAGCCAGTTTTGGTTCCAAAGGTGACTTCAAGATCAATGTCTTTCAGTGCTGGGCCCTTGACATCAACCTGTTTGGTGGCAAGGCCTGCTTTAGTACCAGTGTCATTGTCTCCCATGGATACCGCCTTTGTTTTCAAAGTATTGGAAAGATTAACCTCCATGTCCATATGTCTGGACAGAACAGACCCACCAGTAATATTGACACTCATCAGTTCTGAGCTTTGGGTACTGATCATGAGCTTCAGCCTCAGAAAGCTTAGAAATTTCTTGGAAAAAAGTACTTCTCAGTGTTAGACCCTTTTTCTAGTTTCTTGAAAGAGACCCCACCAGATATGTCTAGAAAAAGGGCATGCAAAAGGAGGTAAATATTCTAGAACAGACTCTTTCATAGCTGTGTAATGTGCAAGATACCAAAGCAAAAATACAGCCAGGAAGTGACAGCACGTATAACAACTCTCTTAAAACATAAAAATAAATTTAATAAGATAAGCGCTTTCACAATAAAATTGCTTCATCAGATCACATTCAACAAACTAAAGCACAAGTATTATACGTCGTCCTGAAACACTCAAGCACCCAATAAATGCAAATGCATCTCCTATCTCTAGGCAATAAATTAAATGATAATTAACTAATACTCCATCTTTCTCTAGAGTGCTGCATATTCACATCACATAAGTACATTACAAAAAACAAATCAGTACATATTTCAAGGTGCAGGAACAAAACAAATAAAATACATATATATAAAAAAAAAACATTATTTCCTCAGCCTGCGTGCTTTAAGGACTGGTTTAATGGAAATGTAGTCATTGAGATCTAAGCCCTGATGAGCTCTAAGTCTCAAAATCCATCTCAGTTCTACTTCCTCAGTTCTATTAACTATATCCTCCTTCCTATCATCCTCATGTATAACCTCAAGAACCAAAAACCTAAAATCACGGCCATCATCTTTACTATTCATGTGTTTATAGCAGTGGCACTATAAGTTAAACCTTTAAGTGCACGATACAAGTGGTCTGTCAGCCTCTCCCTCAAACATCTGTTTGTCTTGCCTACATAAAAAGAACTGCAAGACAAGCAACGTGCCAGATAAACTAGGTTCTTGGTATTACAGTCAGCTGAGGCTATCAGCTGATAAAGTTGACCAGTTGACGGGTGTATAAAAACATTAGATGTTCTGTAGTCCTATCTCACCTTCATTCTTACATATGGGTTCGGAGCTGATCCTCGGCTCCGACTCGGCCGATTACAAAGCTCAAAGTCTCTTAGTAGGCTCATGGCAAGGTAGGTATCCCATAGTGCACTAGTAAGAATCCCCAGATCTCGTTTGCTGCATCTACAAGTTAAGAAGTGCTTCTTGCTTGGCCATGCCTAAGTTGCATATTTTTCATTACTATTATAGTCCTTTTTGAGATTTCTGCTTATAAGATAGCTTAGTTTACACAGTTTTAGTAATAGTTTTTCATAGGTAGTAAATAGTAGTGAGTTTTTGCTACATTTTTCGTAGTTATTGCTGAGAAAATCTTGGCCATTCTAGGCCCGTTTTTGTTCTAGTGGTATCCTTTCTGTATGCTAGTTTTTTGAATAGTTTCCTTTTAGCGTAAGTCCGCATTTGTGTTAGGACCTTGTTTTCTAGTTTTCAATAGAATAGTATTTTGTGTGCAGTGTTGTTTACTATTATTGGCTAGTTTTTTGCCTGCTGTTTTGTGGTATTTTCTGACTTAACTTCTTTCCTGTTTCCCGGCAGCTAAGTCCATTTAAGTTAGAGGACCTAGTCCTCTATTTAACTTTTCTGGTGTTTTTTCCTCAACAGGGCTAGGCCCATTTAAGTTAGAGGACCTAGTCCTCTGTTGTTTGCTCGTCTGTGTGTGAGTTATCTTAGCAGGGCTAGGCCCATTTAAGTTAGAGGACCTAGTCCTCGGTTGTGTTTTTTTTGTGTAGTTTTCTTACAGGGCGAGGCCCATTTGAAGACCTTGTCCTCTCTTCTGTATTTATAGAGTTCTGTTTGTACTAAGCATGTCGAAGGAGTCCAAAGATCATAAACCTTCGGTTTTTAAAACATGCCTTAAGTGCTCCCAAAAAATGTCAATCACTGATGGGCATAGTAATTGCATTTACTGCCTCGGAGCCATTCATCTACAGGAAACTTGTTTTGTCACTCCTTCAGCTCCAGAGTTCTCCAAGAAAGGAAAAACAAATTAATACTGAAAGGTCTCCTTAAGCCTTCCTTCGAGGAGGATTTATCCAGCTCTTCATCATCCTTCAAGTCTCCCTCCTCAAAGAAAGAGAAGGTCAAGTCGGCAAAGAGACATTCTCCTGCACCGACTGTTTTTTCTGGACCTCCTCAGAAAGCATTAAAATTGGATATGCCTTCTACCTCTTTGGCTCCACTGTCCTCAGAACCAGTAGAGGTTATCTATGTTGACACTGCAGTGTCGGCCCCGAGTCTTTCGGAGCCGACTACTGAGAAATTGCATCGGAGCCGGTCTAGAGAGCTATTGCTGGTCTCCCCAACTTTATGATCTCCCATATTACAGAGATCTAGGTCGCCTGCCCTGTCATCCATATCCTCCAAGAGCCTTTCGGAAGAGGATGTAGAGAGAGTAGTGCTTAGACTTTTGAAGTCATCTGCTTTACTAAAATTGTTGCTGGCTCTGACCCAGTCAGTTCCGGAGCCAGTTAAGACCATTCTCCCTGTTGCTGTTCCTCCTCTGAGCTGTGTTGGACCTTCGGAGCTGGAGATTTTGGTGCCACTTGTTGTGAAACCCACTGTTCCAGCACCTTTTGTGGCTGTCTTGGAGCAGAGTTCCGCTCTGACACCTTTGGCGCCGTTCTTGGTGTCTAGGAGCCGAAGCTCACCAGTCGGCCCTGACAGGGACGCTTGGACCCGAACGTCCTCGGTGCTGAGCCTACCTCTCGGTGCATTGGCTAGGTTGAGCTCAGACCCTACATCCATCTTGGAACCGATTGCTTTGGAGCTGAGGGTTACCTCCGTTTCCTCGGAACCGGGGCTGTCCTCGGAGCCGGAGAGATATGCATACAAGATGATGTCGAGCGTGCTGTCTCGGTTATTAGCTCCGCACAAGGGTACCGATACTCTTCCCCCTCAAGCACCGACTTCTGTCTCAGCATCATCAATCTCTCTCGGCAGCAGATATCCGCAGCCTCAGGAGCCCCCCCTTGGGTGGCCTCCAGTCTTCTGAGACCTCCCCAGAATACCCTTCTGAGGAGCCCCCTCAGAAGAGGACAGGCAAGAGGAAGCATGTAGACTCCCCGGATGAGTCCATCACCTCGGACACTGACCTCAAGGGTCAGAAGGGTCCTTTAGGTCATACTCTGATGATACCTCCTTTGTAGATATCTTAGAGATCCTAAAGCAGAGAGGTGGCTAGCCCACTGTCACCCCTTCTGTTGAGGAGTCAGTGTACCTGAAGGCTTCTGGGTCTCAACCTTCAGCCTCTTGGGTGTCTCCACCTTTTGATGAGCTCCTGGACCTTGTTAGTCGAAAGGTGTGGGAAATTCCTGATACCGTGTAACCAGTCCCCAGAAGACCCAACAAATTTATCTCAGCCCCCAAAGAGAAAGAGTTCTTAACCAAAGGTGTGCCTGTAGATGCCATAGTGGTGGCGGCAGCCACAAAGAAGGAACTAGTGGAGACTTCTACATCTGTCCATTCACTGAACAAGGAGTCTCGAACGATGGATAGATATGGGAAGCGTATCTTCTCTTCAGTGGCTTTTACTCTCAGATCGCTGAATTACCTCACACATTTTTACTAGGCTTCAAAGAGATCTCCTAAAGGAGCTAGGAGATACTGTCCAAGGTACATCAACTGAAGGAGTCCCCGAGAAAGTTACTGCTCAGTTGTCCAACTTAAACTCCATTGTTAACTTCTCCATGAGGCTGATCTCCTATGCAGCAGATGGAGCGAGTAGGGCAGCGGGCTCAGGGGTTTCCCTTAGGAGACACTCCTGGTTGCACTTATGTAATTTTGCAGAGCCCTTCAAATCTACTTTTACCAACGCCCCCTTCGACAGTTCCTCTTTGTTTGAACCAAAGGTAAAAGATACACTCACCAGGTGCGAACAGAAAGGGAAAACTCTCTCTGCTGTGGGAGTACATTTTACCGTCCCTTCTAGACCATACCCCAAGGGTCAGAGAGACAGGAAAATGTGGTTCAAGAAATCCCAGAGATTTTTCCCGGACGAACAGGGTGATTTCTCCTTCAGAAGCAGGGGAGGAGGAGCTAATGCTAGACTTCGCCCTAGAGGCGGGGGGGGGGGGTCCACAAAACCAGGGTGGTCGCGATTCCTTTCGTGGCCGTCCCTAATCAGCGCTCTTGATGTTGGGCCCGGCTGCGCTTCTCTGGAGCCAGTCAGGGGTCGCTTATCTTTGTATCCAGAAGCCTGGCTCAACATCACCCAAGACAAGTGGGTACAAAGAATAATCATCAGAGGATACTCCATACCCTTCTTTCTTCCACCCCACACCCCCAAGAAGATCCCAGATGTTCTACCCAATCACAGGAATCAAGCAACCATAGAAGTTCAAAAGTTGCTTTCAAAGAGAGTCATCCAAACTGTCCCCACAGACCAGATAGGATTCGGAAATTACTCCAGATTCTTTTTAGTGCCAAAACAAACAGGGGACTGGAGGCTCATTTTGGACCTCAGCAAACTAAACGAATCAGTAAAGATGTCCAAGTTCCAAATGGTAACCCTGCAGTCTATACTCCCTCTATTAGGGAAAGACAGTTGGATGTGCTCCATAGACCTCCAAGATGCATACTACCGGGAGCCATTTATAATCTCGAAATACTGAAATGTCGTATTTCAGTATCTCGAAACTATAAACCCGAATGTTTAAAACAGTGAAAGTTCATAATCGCAAATTCGAATATCTCGAATTCGCAGTTATGGCCTTTCACTACGTGATGTCCGGGATTGTGTATTTATGGTGCGTGGTGCCGTGTGTGGATTTAGGTGTTTTGTCAGGTAAGTGGGTGTTTTGTAAGGGATTTGAGTGGGGGTTAGAGTGTGTTTGAGTGTGCTGATATGTTTGATGTGTGTGAGGGACTGGAGAATGTGCGTGTGTGAGTTTGCTTTTCTTTCCTGTTTGTGCGATCTTGGAGTTAGTATATATAAGTGGGGGGCGCAGTGTGTTTGAGTTGTGTATGTCTGTAGTTTTTGTTTGTTTATGTTGTGATGTGGGTGTTGTAGTGTAGTGTATGCGGTTTGTTCGGTGTTTTGAATTTCGCGGTTTTCGGCTCCAGGTTTTGTAGTTTCGGTGTTTTGTGGATTCTGTTTCAGTATTTCAAGATTATGAAGCGAGTCTGTGCTACCACAGCAATATGGACAAAACATCGAGGAGTCATCTATGCTTCCGGCTGGGAGCCAGTCATTACCAATTTTGTGCTCTGCCCTTTGGTCTCACCACAGCCCCCAGGGTGTTCACCAAATGCATGGCGGTAATGACAGCTCACTGGAGACGTCTTGGATTCCAAGTGTTTCCGTATCTGGACGACTGGCTCCTGACTGCCACCACCAGGCACCTACTCCTACAAGCCAGGGATTCAACCATTCAGCTCTGCATCCAGCTAGGAATTACGATAAATTGGGAAAAGTCTGCCTTTTCAGCCTCTCAATTTGTGATTTTTATAGGCACAGAAATAGACACAATTGCCATGATGACTCGTCTTCCTGCAGACAGAATTCAAAATCTCAGACAACAGATATACAACTTACTTCCTCAACAAAAAGTCAAGGCCAAGACAGTGCTGAAACTTTTAGGGACCATGGCTTCTACCATAACTCTAGTTCCGCTAGCCAGATTGCATATGCGAATCCTTCAATGGCTACTTTTTTCCCAGTGGTCTCTTCAACAACTGCCTCTGTTTCATATTCTCATAACGAAATCTTGCAAAAAGGACCTTCGGTGGTGGATTCAGCCCGATCAACTGATGACAGGAACACCCTTCTGTCCTCACTAACCTGTTGCTACTGTGACCACGGATGCCTCCCAGATTGGGGGGGGGGGGGGCATTATCTAGGCTGGACTGTCCAAGGCACATGGCAAGATCACGAGGCTCACTTGCATATCAGTGTTCTAGAGATGAGAGCACAATGTGCAAATCCTTTACATCTACTTGTACCCTTACCTTGCCCAGATGTCTGCAGACTACCTAAGCTCCTAGGATAGCATAATCTATGTTTCACGGCTTTCTTATTCCTATACCCAAATCTAGGTCTACATCCTACCAATGCTGCTATCTTTGGGTCAGCCTATAATACATACCAGTGTTTACCAAATATATTCTTGAGTTGGGAGTCATCACTAGAGTAAGTTAGAGTAAAAATCATATCCTGGGATCTCTTCTTGTTAACCTCCTGTATTGGCAGTGGAGAAGAGAAATAAGGTTTCCCATGGGCATTCCTGCTCTGCCTTACCATATCCTGTGTCACCTGTATATCACTAGCCTTATATTCCCTCAAAAGAAACTCAGTTTTTACCTGCTCTAGCCCTCAATCAAAATCACCCTCCCTTGCAGTTAACCTGCTAGTCTTATTTGTTTGTCCCTTAAACACATTCTTAAAAATGTGCTTAGGGTGCATACTGGTACGATGTATATAAGTACAGCGAAAACATTCTTTCCTAAACAACCTAGTTTGGATCTTGCCATATTCATCCTTAAAAATTTGAACATCTAAAAATTCTATTTGGTCCAAAAATATTTAACCGTGAACTTCAAAAAAAAGGCTACTGCTTTTCACATAACGCACAAATGTTAAAAGATGTGCCTCATTCCCTATCCACAGCAGAAACAGGTCAACAACCCGGCGATAAAACTGCTTAAATTCCTTATGAGGGGCATCAAATACATGTTCCTCTTCCCATTCCACCATCACTAAATTGGCATAGCTATTGGCGCAAGATGTGCCATAGCTATGCACGAAACCTGTCTATATCTCCCTTCAAAAATAAAAACATTATACTCTAGTATTAACTCCAGCAAATACCATAAAAGGCCTATATGATGAAAATCATAAATCCCTCTCCTCAACAGAACTCTCCTCACTATCCCTATACCCTCCGTATTAGGGATTACAGTGAATAGCGAAATTACGTCTAATGTAACTAGCAATAAAAATGGAACATCAACATAATTCCTTAGAGATAAATGAAGATCCTGTAGAAACTGTTTAGTATCACACAGTACTGATCGACATTGCTCAACCACTGGACGAAGTTGTTTCTCTAAGTAAATCGAAATAAGCTCCATGAGCCACCCAACCCACGCAGCTATCGGTCTAAACAGTGGTTTAAATGGGTCTTTATGTACCTTAGTCAAACCATTAAAAGAAGGAACCAGTGGTTTGTCCACCACAAAGTACTGAAACAACACCTTGATCATAAGACCTATGTCCACATATTCACTCAAGGACCTCAGCAGCTCTTGCTCTGTACATTCTATCACCTTCATATCAATCATCTTATATGTATTAGCATCTTGGAGCATCTTATTAGTAGAAGTAAAATAGTATGACCTATCCATAACCACTACAGAGCCACCCTTGTCCGCAGGTCTTATAACTATGGAAAAATCATTATGTAATGCTGATAACGCTCTCCTTTCATCAAACGTAAAGTTCTCAAAACCTTTTTTCCTATTGTTATTACCTAATAAACCATAGATCTCTTCCTCACATAAATGAGTGAAGACCTCCAGGACGGGATGGATCTGCAGGGTGTATGCACTAGGTTTCCTAAAACTACTGACATTCTGAGTTGCAGATTTATCAAACATTAGCTTCAAAGCAACATTCCTGACAAACATAAATCAAAGTATCAGTCAGTTTAGCCTGCGTGGCAGGAATAAATGACAAACCCTTGTTCAATACACTTAATTCAAATTCTGTTAAAAGTCTACTGGAAATGTTCCATACCAGGTTCAGGCATCCTGATTACACATCTTCAATGTCCTTACATTCAGTTCCTGGAACGATTGCTTCCTCTTGCCTCTCACTTGTTCTGACAATTCACCTGGATTCTTCATTCTGTTCCGAAAGGGTAAGGGGAGCTCGGAAAAAACCTGACTAGAGTTCAAAGGCTTCTCCTTCCACCAGACCACAGGTTCAACAGCTCAGTCTCACAAACCACCATGCAAACTAGCCTGAAAATAATCTCCATTCGGAGTACTGTAGTTTCTATCAATTGATGCCAGAAGTTCATTAGTAGTGGCCATTTTAACTTTCACTTTTGGAGTAACTTCACTCGTAATACATAAAGCTGCTCCAGCCCCTCCTCCCGCTCCTGATTGGGCAAGCCCCTCAGACTCAGAAACTAGTCATACATAAAGCTGCTCCAGCCCCTCCTCCCACTCCTAATTGGGCAAGCCCCTCAGACACAGAACTCTCAGCTGTTGTTAAACTTTGTTTTACTGTCTTGGCCTCTCGCTGATTAAATCTCGACCAAGAAAAGACATGATTGCTAGCAAAGTCATTCAGGTCCCTTTATAACTTTTCCTTCTTAATGTGCAGTAAATTGCGTTCATACAAAGAGACCCTATCTAATGCTTCATTAATGCGAAGTTCCACTAGGTCACCTCGGGCCACACTGTAAATTTCCTCTTGCAAAACCCGTAGTCTATCACACAAGTCCTTCTCAATAGGTGCAAAACAGTCCAACAAGAGGTGCATATAAGAGAAAGTTGTATCCAAGTTTATCCGTTGCCATCTAACTAGCAAATCTGGATAGGAGTCTCCAAATGCAGGCAGATTAACCACTCTCATGCTCCTCGGAATAATCTTAAGGGCACAACACGCCTCTAGGTGAAGAAGCTGACACTTCAGCCTCTTCAAATGATATAAATCATTGTCAGGACTCATACCTTATTAGAGAGTAGTCCATTCTTTGCTTCCTCCATGCCATCTTCACATTGCTCTCATGAAAGCATCTGCACAGAAAGTAGTGGATTAGAATCCACTCTCAAAAAATTAGCCAGATGCTTACTGCTCCAAACTCTCTCATTATTCCGCAGTGGATTATAAGACAGTTCCAGCTCGGGTCCCACTCCTTCAGCCATGCTCACCAAGGGTTCTAAAACCAGAACATCTTCAAAAAACACAAAAACTCTTGGCAATTAACTGCTCTGTAATATACCAAAAATCAAAACTATGTAATGAGCAAGATACGAAAGCAGAAACATAGCGTGACAGCACATATAACAACTCTCTTAAAATATAAAAATAAATTTAATAAGATAAGTGCTTTTACAGTAAAATTGCTTCATCAGATCACATTCAACAAACTAAAGCACAAGTATTATATATCATCCTGAAACACTCTAGCAGCCATTAAATGCAAATGCATCTCCTGTCTTTGCTTTAGTTTGTTATACGTGCTGTCACTTCCTGGCTGTGTTTCTGCTTTGATATCTTGCACATTACATAGTTTTGATTTTTGGTATATTACCAAGCAGTTACTTGACATGGGTTTTCATGTTTTTTTGAGTCTTTCATAGGTTTATAGATACTTACTAAGCTACTATACTGATCTGTGCGGAAGTTAAAAAGCCTAGCCTTACATTACCATGGTAGGTTTTATCCCTTATATTTTTCATACAAATAACCCAGAGGTGGGCCAAACAAGCATATGTTGGGAGATTTACATGTTTCCTATATCCATTACATTTAGGGATGCTAAACTAGGGGTGAATTTGTGATTACCTATCAATTAATCCGAATTACATTTGAATAGAGTAAGAGAAATACTTTGCTGTACGTAGATTGGAAGATGGTTCCATATAAGCAGTCTTCTCTGTGATACAACCCCATCCCTCCAATGTGTTCTTTATTTGTAAAAGATGTTGAGATCCCTTGAGTGGGTATTTATGATACTATTGGATTTGTGAATGTGTAATTGGTGTAATAGAATAGAGTCTGTCGAAGGCCTATATACAAGGCAGAGGTCACGTCTCAGTAGCCTGTACGATAATGAGAAGGGGAACAAGGCTTTGAGAAGGTCTACTTGTTTTTACTCTATAGGTCCTTGTTTTTTTTTTTTTTTAGTTAGAAAGCATAGTGGTCATTCCAGTTGTGACAAGTGTTTTGGACAGGTACATGCTGAATGGATCGTTGTACTTAATGATCAGCCTAATGAATGCCAAGTACAGAGGAACAATTACATTCCTGGAGCTGGGTACAATACCTTTAGATATAAGCTGTGCAATGAAAAAGGACATCATGGATACTTCATGACCAAAGGGGACATTTCATTGTTGACATAGGTTCTCAGATCTGTAAATATGAGATCAGTGTTCAGGGATGTGTTGTCATTGTGTTGCAAGGGGAGTCATGCTTGCCAAAGGATATGATTATGCACTTCATAATATTTAGTTTTAGTCCATGGTTTTAATACCAGCAATATGTTTGGGACAGGCCCGCTAGGATGGTCTTAGTGTCTTGTGGTGAGTTCATATTGGTACCAAGTTTGTTGTCATCTGTAAACATGATCATTCACAAACCCTTAATATTAGCTTTGACTTTCAAGATGTAAATGCCAAAGAGGAGTATCTCATCCCTGATTCAGACCTTGATGGTGGGGAATGATCCCTACTGTCCTTTTTAGATTAAATTAAATTTGGGGAAATGTAATAATTCAAATTTTAGAATTTGTGCAACAAAGGAGTACTTTGACTATAAGCCCTCCCCCCCATGAAGTAATTCAGATGGAGGTCTTTTGAATTGCCTCATCTACATTTTGGGCGGTTCCCCTATTGATCATATGATTGATTTGGTAATGGAAACAGATTGGCAAGAACCCGATATGTCTGAGCCCATCCTAAGGAAACCTGACAAGATATTATGGCCTCCTATGGATTACCATATTGGAGTAAGGTCCATTAATGCCCGATACGTGCAGGCAGATAGAGTGTGGGTGTCCACCATGCTGAAAATATCTACCCTCTCCATGCAGCTGTTACACAGTGAAGCTAATGGAATGGCTAGATCAACTATGATAGGCATTACAGTGAAACGTTTTGCCTGGCTCAGACTGTGAGACTACATGGAGAAGTATAAGTCTTTATTCACTAATACACCATTTGATACACCATTTGAGTGGTCCCTCCTCTTTGGGATTTAAAGCAAAAGAGAAACTAGTTAAAACTGAGCAGGAGAGCGTAACCCATGTCTGCCATGGGGACTAAGTTCACTGCCCTTCAGAGATCCTTTTCAAAGAATCAAAAAGGCTCAAAGAACGCAAGGTATAAAAAAGCCCAATGGCAGTCCTTTGACACTGCTCCAGGAATTGATCTGCTCTGCAAAATCAGGATTTCCACAGCCCTTCCAGAGAAGGCAACAACAGAACCCCTGAGGATTTGCCAATTGGAGGTCATCTCTTCATGCACCAGGATGCAGGAGGGATCATTTCATACAGTATAAATTGATTGTAGTATAGTATCCAGAGCCTACATAATTCTGTTTTCCTCATACCAAAGATGTCCTGACCACTACTACTGGATGTCCCACCCCATCAGAAGGAGGTGGCAAGGGCAGATGTCAAAAGCTTTCTTTCCAGAGATGAACCACCAGACCAGAGAGGATCTAGGATTTATTCAGGGTTTTTTTAGGTTCCCTAAAAATATTCCACAATCACAGTAGCATAGATCAGCATGTCAAGAACACTAAATTCCGGATGGTTATAGTTCTATCCATCCTTCTATATCTATAGGAATTGAACTGGATGTGTTCATTGGACCTCCAGGGTGTGTGTATGTAAATCAGAATTGCCAAAGCTTCCAGGAGGTACATTACACTATTGGATCGAGACAATCATTATCAGTTTTGAGCACTGCTGTTTGATCTTACCACTGCCATGTGGATGTTCACCAAGTAGATAGCAGTAGTCACCTCTCACATGAGACTTCAGAGGATTCACATTTTCTGTTATGTGGATGACTGATTATAAGTCTGTACCAGCAGTCCCAGCAGAAGCAAGGAATTACTCCAGCTTTGTCCTTCCCTAGGAACATCACACAGTAAGGAGAAGTTGCAACTGTAACTTTTAAAACATATTGTTTTATGAGATGTCAGCAAGGTAGTCAAACTTTCTCAAAATCGCATCATGGCCATTCAGCTTATGGTATGCTATTCCCTAAATCTTTCTGCCCCATCAGCCAATCTAATTCTCAAAACCTTGAGACTGACTGTAGCCACAGTTCATTTAGTACAACATGCCAGGCACTTCATGAGTATAGATTTATAAATATGAGTGTGTGTGTGTCTGTTTGTATATTAGACACACACACACACACACACACACACACACACAACTTTTTCGACAACCAGAAGATTGAACCCATTTTCGCGAAAGTGTACAAAATCGAAAGTGCAGTTTAGCAAAAGCCGGTTCTCCATCTAGTGCACTTTCGCTTTAATGGGTCTTGATGTTGCTAGTTCGAGATAGTGTAATTTCGATCTAGCAACAGACCTATATATATATATTTATATATATATATATATATATATATATATATATATATGTATATATATATATATATATATATATATATATATACACACACACACACACACACACACACACACACACACACACACACACACACACACATACTTTTTTTCATCACTAATGGTATAACAAGGATTTGTTTGTTTTGTTTGAGAGGATTGAAAAGGTGATGTATATAATTTAGTCTGGAAGCTTTTACTTCAGTTATGTTTCTTTTTTTTTTCCTGCTTGAAATGACTATCCCCTTCATAGAGACCGTGTTTTCATGTCTGAATTGATGTTACAAAATCAGACTTAACAAGAGAAGAAGATCCATTTTGAAATATTATTGAAGCTAGGTGTCGAGCAGGAATTGTGTGATTGAGTTATAAACACAAGCAGTATATGTAAGGATAGCATCTCTCCTCTCAGCAGATCAAACCTGCATGTTCAGTTTATACCCTCCTTTTTATTATAACTTCAGTAGTCTGTCAGCTATGTATGCTTGCTTCTTATCTTTCAGGTTTTATAACAGTATTTCTAGGAAAGAAAGTAATGAGTTTCACAAAAAGACAGGTTATTTTAACCATCTTTAATAAATCAATTTGAAGCTTTTCATAGATTTGATATTCACTGGCCTTGTGTTTTAGTGACCAGTTTTATACTTAAACTTTTCAACTGAGGAACTGTTTTACATCAGAGTAACATAAATTCATGTAAAAAGTATCAAAACTAAAAGATATAAAGCAGCAATGTTGATGTCCACTTTCTAAGGATAATAACACTCACCATCATGGGTATGATTGGGGAATAATTTACTTTCCGGAGTTAATGAGGTCCTCTGCTTGCAGTGTCAAGTATGAGAACACCTCGGGGTGGGCAGTTACTTACCAGTATTGGCCACCTTGTTGGGTATTCTTGTTTATTTGTGGAGTAGTAATTATATTTATAGAACAGAGTGCACCAGTGAAAGTACTGTGCATGCACTGTAGTAACTACTTTAGTATGAAAATATTTGTGTGTATTAGCTAGTCTACGCATGTCTTTTTTCTGTCAGTGTTTCTGCATTTAGGCCAGTGATTTCAGAGTTAAGCGCTATATTGGGTTTTTTCTGGTTTATCCCATAGAAAACCATGTGGATTTCATTGTATGTCGGCTTTCTGTGATGTTGTATGTGTCATTATGGTGACTGTTTGAAGTCATTTATGAATTGCGTCAGTTGCTTACAGTTATTCTATAAAAAAATGTAATCATTTGTTTGCTTGTTATTTTTTAAGTGTACCCATCACTTGAATCAGATGAAGATGATCCAGTATTCAAATCTCGGTCAAAGAAGAAAAAACACTCAGATGATGCCCCTTACAGCCCCACAGGTAAGTATTTCATTTTCTGAAAATGAAACACTTTGCAAATTATAGAAAAATGACATCTTGGGCTGTTAAATTGCATTTGTTATTTAGGAATTTTGAATGCTATCAAAGGAGTAGAACTGCTTGTCATTTTGGCCTTGATTTTCAAAAGTCTAAAGTTAATATTCTACTTATATTTTCAACAAAAATCGTCCCAGCATTACTAGGTTGTGTTCTGTTGGAGTTATTGTTAAAGCTTGAAGTTATTTTATGGGGTCTATATTATATGCGCAAATGCTTAAGTTGTCGAATACAACATGATCAACACCTATTCAGCGAAAGCACAAGTCATCGAAACCTCAAAATACGGAAATACCGATGACCAAATTGTTTGGCCAACACTGTTCCACCCAGTGACGAAAATAAAACATACTTCCCACTACACCGCTCGCTACATACTACCCGCCCAAACAAAATAAATAAACCACATACATACACTAACCTAAACCGTACTTCTAACCTTACACTAACCCTTACATACATTACTATCTATGCACTTACCTTAACCCACACCCTAACACTAAGGTCCGTAACTATTGCACACTTACCTTAATAAGCTCTACCCAAACAAAATAAATAATCCACACACATACACACTTAAGACCCTACATCTAACCCTTACATATATTACTATCTATGCACTTACCTTAACCTGCACCCTAACCCTAAGATCCGTAACCATCGCACACTTACCTTACGGAGCTATACCACAGAAGGGCCGACTATGCCGAATCAGGATTTCAAATTTCATGGTCTCTGCCATTCGGTGTACTCGCGGTTCGCTTAATAGGTGTCAATCATGCTGTATTCGACAACCTAAGGATTCGCGCTTGCAACAGAGACCCATTTTATGCCATGCATTTGTTTATTTGAGGTAGGCATTACTATATAAATTTTGGGATGCAAAATGCCTAGACCTAAAAAAAAAAAACTGTATATTACAATGTATTTCTTCTCAAACTAGTGCTTGACTTATGCTTATATAGGCTTTTTAAAAAAAAAAACTCATCTTTTGATGTTCAACATTTGATCACTTTTGCAGTAGCTGAAGTTATATGGGTTATCTCTTGCCAAGGATATGACCACTGGCCAGTTTTCAAAGTTTCAGAGCACCTTGCATGTGCCCTTACTTCTGGGGCTTTGAGGAGCACAGCGTAAAAACAGTGGTTAGGGTGCCAAACCTACAGAACTTTTTTGCAGCTGTAGTGTGCTTTCCTGGAGTTCCTTCAAGGCTGGGCAGTTGATTATTTTCTTTAAAGTAGGTTTTTAGTGTGAGTAAACTGATGGATTCTTATATATGTGATTTGGGATAGGGTTATTTAAATGGTATCAGATGTCTTTGTATTTTAATTTTGAGGATGTCTTTTGATATATTTGACAAAAGTGCTAAATTTTTTGTTTTTGAAAAATACATTTTTAACATTCAGTCTCTGTTGTTCTCCTTTGGCTAGTTTACAAAACCTTTTTTCATAGCATCTGGTTGGTTCTCAGTTAGTCAATTGGCATGTCGATTTTGGGTTTTGAAACTGGTAATGGTGACCAACTTCAAGGGATATAAGAGGAATTGATGAAGAATTTAAGGTTGTTAACCCAACTTGTCTAACAACTCTCCCAACAGCTTAAACCTATTTGGATATTTTGGCTACCGGTGAAAATAACACTCTTTCCCTCTCCTTTTCCAACCCTCCCGGACAAGGTAATTCCTGTTTA
This sequence comes from Protopterus annectens, assembly GCF_019279795.1. Lineage (NCBI taxonomy): Eukaryota > Metazoa > Chordata > Ceratodontiformes > Protopteridae > Protopterus > Protopterus annectens. The sequence continues at coordinate 1,576,547,445 of NC_056739.1, read as the reverse complement.
GCCAACTACCTAACCAGTATGAATGCTGAGCCAGTCCCTTCGGACTTACAGTCCTTGAGTAACAGTGCACCACTTACAGACTTAACATCTTTGCTTAATACATCTTTTTGTTTTTGTGACCTTGCCACTCACGAACTTGGGACTGTGAAGTAAACTTTATTAAAGCTAGAGAATACAGTTTTAAAGTGTCAGAAACTTCAACATGAAAACAGATATTTCAAGGAGTGTATTAGACTTAAAATAGTGCCAAAAGGGCTGAGAAACTGGAAATTCCCAAATGGACTTCAACCTAAAACAGAACTCCATTGTGAGTTACTTGATTTGTTCGACCGGCAAGGCTTTGAGTTAATGGAAGTGCTTATCAAGCACAACCAAAGATCAACTGATAAACTCATACAGGGCACTACTACATTAGACACTGATGTCACTAGAGATCTTTTATTTGACCAGCATCAGAATGTTTACTATAACATTTTTTCCAAACTTGATAAAATTACAACTGAGATTAAAGCCTGGAAGGAGGAAAAAATACTTCGGGGCCAGTCTGAATATCAGAAGCAATTAACCTACCCTTTACCTAAGGATTCCTCTCTGGTCAGCTAGGACAAATTTGGTTCAACCAATCAGGCTTTGGACAAGGACGTCAATCAGGAAGAATGGCACTACCCTTTAGATGCAGCTTTCCCAAGGCTTTCAAAAAGTATTCTGAGTGGGAAACAACCACACATGGAAAGCCAGAACCAGCACCAGAACAGACAACCGAGTTTACATCAGAACCAGCAGCATGTATGGGGGTGGGGGGTGGGAGAGCCATTAAACGGTTCTATTAGTTTATTTGAAGTATCAGATTTAATTACAGAAAACCTGGGTCGGGCTGTGCTTTGTAACTTACAAGGTGAGTTTTTTCCTTTATATCTATTCCAATGAAGAATACGGTACTGAAGTTGTCATTTTATTAAGTAAATGTTTTACTTTTGTGCCAACCCTTCACTCCACTATTGAGGAGCTGATTATAGACTTTAAACTGTACTTGAGAAAGTTCATAGGTTCATAGGTAGGTACTGGGCTATCTGCCCGAAGGCATATATTAGCCCAGCCACGTTGTGCGCTATTCACCACCCCTTTGGTTAGTTCCCTAGGCCCTTGATCTAGCAGCTAGTACCCTTGGCCCCTATCTAGTAGAGCTGTTGGTATGATCCCTGGTGTGAACTTTCTGTTACCCATCCACTCGTCAAGGTTCCTCTTGAAGAGTGATAGTGAGGGGCTCTGTCTTATGTAGATCGGGACCTTGTTCCATATCAAGGGAAGTCTTTGCGAAGGGAATCTAACCCTCCAGCATGTTCTATTCATTGTTGTGCTGAGGTTTATATCCCTAGAGTGTGTAGCTCGAGTAGATTTGGTTTTGCTAAGATGGAGCATGTTCAACAGTTCTGGGTTGGACATGGCTCTGTATGTTAGACAGAGATCGCCTCTGAGAAGGCGGTATGCAACAGAGAAAAGCCTTAGTTTTTTTCAATCGTGCTGCATAGGGCAACTGCTTGAGGCCAGTAATCCTCTTAGTGAGGTACCTCTGTGGTCTCTCCAGCTGCTGGAGATGCCTAGCCAGGTACATTCCAATTGGTATATTGTACTCAATAATGGGTCTGATGATGCGAACCCTTTCATGATCAGATGAGTCACATAGAAGGATTTTCTAAGCACCGTGGCAACATGGTTATCAAAGGAAAGCTGACTATCTACTTGGGTCCCTAGATCCCTTATTACTTCTTCAGATTTCAGGGGGTTACCTCCTATGTGGTAGTTTGCGGGTACTCTGTTTTTTCCAAAGGGGATTACTACGCATTTTTTAGCATTTAGCTTGAGACCATGGCTTTGACACCATGCATCAGTCTCATTAAGGCCCTTCTGGAGGATATCCATGTCGGCCGGAGACTCTATTATAGCACCCAGTTTGCAGTCGCCCGCAAACTTGGTCAGCCACAGCCCTTCAGTGCTTGCCTGTACTTCTGAGAAGTATATGCCAAACAGGAGGGGCCCCAGGACAGAGCCCTGAGGCACACCGCTTGTTACTGGTCTGGATTCGGACATAGATCCCGCTACTCTTACTTTGTGGGATCTGTCTGAGAGCCAGTTTGCAATCCATCTTGTGACCTAAGGGTTTATGCCCAGGCTGGTGAGTTTATCAATAATACCCGAATGGGGAATGGTGTCAAATGCTTTAGCAAGGTCAAGGTAAGCCGTGTGCATCTCCTTTCCCTTATCTATAGCCTGAGTAACTGTCTCAAAGAAGTCCACCAGGTTCAGGAGGCATGATCTGCCCTTGACGAAGCCAAACTGTGTGGGGTCAAGTGTTTGGAGGTTCGCAATCTTTCCATTTATGAGTTCCATAATGATTCACTCCATTGCCTTACAGATCAGACTGGTCAGGCTTATTGGTCAGTAGTTCCCAGGGTCAGTTGTGGGCCCACCCTTGTGCAGCAGAACCACCGTTGCTGTGCGCCATTCTGTGGGCACATATCCTGTCGAGAGGCTGAGACTAAACAGGGTATTCAGATGCAGAGTTAATTCATTTTGGAGCTCGTGTATGACACAACCCGGGTCACCATCGGGTCCCATGGAGGCAGTGTTTTTCGCTTTAGATAGAGCCTTATTAACCAATGTATCATTAATAATTGGAGTTACACAATCCCCTGGAATAGTAATAGGCCCTGTAGGTGGTGAAGGGGGGGGGGGATTGGCACTGAACCTGTCAGCCAAGATGTTGGCAATGTCAGTGGGGTCAATGTATTTTGTTCCATTTTGTACTAGCTCAGAACAGACCTGAGCATTGCCATTTAGGTTTTTGACGTAACCATAGAAGGCCTTATGGTTATCCTTGGCATTCTTGGCAACTTTCTTTTCGAAAATGGCTTTAGTTGACTTGATGAGGGCCCTCAGTTTCTTACTAATGCTGATCAGGGATGATTTTTCTGCTTGAGATTTGGCTTTTTTTTGTATAAGTCTCCTCCTTTTATTGCATAGTTTGCTTATGGCTGGGGTCCACCAGACTGGTTTCTTCTTGCTTGAGGAAGGAGTCTTGGTTTTATTTGGGATAGCACGGTCCATGCAGTCCTGAAGATGTATATAAAGTGCCTTGGTGTAGGATTCTGCATCTTGGATGTCATTATCCTTCTGCAAGGGAATAGTGAAGCTTTCCACTTCTGACGCAAGTAGTTTGAAGTTTTCTTTGGAAAGGTTTTTTACGATGGTTTGTTTGACTGGGGGAGGTGGAGGGGTGAGGATGTCCAGGGTTATCAGTTAAATTTAAAACTTTTTTTCAAAGATAAAGACAGTGAATTTACATTGAATAGGTTGGTATGAATAAGTGTGTTCAATCCATCCCTTTCCCCAATTTAGATTTTATTTGAAAAAATGTGTTTGTTTGACTTTAGGAAATTATTAGACTCTACACCACAGGAATTTGGTAATAACCTTACCCTTAACGAATGGTTACTGCCAAAAAGTTCAGTAATGATAAAAATGTTCGGCTGATGAAACCAGATAAAGGGGGAGGGTTGGTTATTATGACTAGGACAGATTATCGAAACCATATGTGTTTACATGTTTTAGATGGTGATTATTACGAAGAAGTCACTTTGAACTACGTGACCAGCATTTACAAGCATATTGACTGTCTACTGGCGGACATGTTAACTCTAGGTCAGATTAATGAGGAGGAATTTCATTTTCTGTATGTAAAATACCCCACTATACATTCGATTTTTGGAATTCCGAAAGTCCACAAGGATCTCATAGATCCACCTATGAAGCCCATTGTGGACGCTGGAACATTTAAGACTTGTTCTCTGGCCAGGTTTATAGATGTTAAGTTGAAAATTTGTGTAAAGCCCTTTGAACACCTTTGACAAGACTCATGGGACTTTCTAAACAACCTTAAGAAAGTAAAATTTTCCCAAAATATGATGTTTCTTACTGTAGATGTGATTAACCTTTTCAGTGTTATACCCCACAGTGAACTTTCTATGATTTCCTAGTGGCTTCCACCGATTTTGAAAATCAAGAGATTAACACCTTACAAACCCTTATGGAAATTGTACTCTCCCTCAACTTTGTGTTTTTAGACAGACAGTATTATGTTCAAAAAAAGGGGGTGGCTATGGGCACATCATGTGCCCCCATTATTGCCAGTATAATTATGTTGCAGTGGGGAAAAGAGAGTATTTTTAACACCCCCCCCCCCGTCACTATATGCCCGTTATCTAGATAACATCTTTAGATGAAAGATTCTGTTGTAGTAAATGAAATCCACTTTATTCACTCCACAAAAACACATGAATTGTTCACCAAGGATAAGCGGTTTTGTTTAGAAGATCTAGACTTCATCAGATAACTTATCACAAGTGGGAACTTCCTTATATACAAGTACAACAGGAAGTGACATAAGCAATAAAACAATTAAAGAAGCAAATTAATTTAAAGTAATACAAGCACAATGTTAGTAGTCATGGTAGTGAATGCATACAAGTGATAACCTGATTTCAAGAACACACACACAAACACACAACCCCCTAATAAATACAAAATAAATGCTAAATAACGTCATAAATATGTACATCATAAATATATGCATAAAAATGTAAATATATATAAAAATGTATATAATAGTGTTTAAAATGGAAATGTAAAAGGCTGTTTTGGATACTATTAAGTCAAATACATAAATAAATACTGAAATAAATTCTGGCGAGGTAGCTTTACCTCTCTAATGCTTTTAATTTCAGAATAGGGCTAAAAGTAATGTGCTCATTAAGACCTAGCCAGTTCCCTGCATTTAAACGTAACTGCTAATATAATTCTCTATTTCCCAAAAGTAATGACCACACCCCCCTCTTATGTCAGTGCTAATACTATCTATAATAAACAATTAAAACTTGTGATTAATGTTCTCCATGATATGCTTACTTAGGGCATTGGTATCCTTTTTATTTTTAATATCATATAAATGTTCGTATATACGGTTTTTAAACTTCCGGTCAGTCTTGCCAATGTAATAACAAGGACAGACACTGCACATAGCACAATAAATAACTTTCTCCGAGCCACAATTATATTTCTGGTTAATCCTAATCTCTACATTGTTTATGTAAAATGTGTTCCCCTCTTTTATGTATCTGCACGGATAGATCTTCTAGACGAAAGCTCTTATCCTTGATGAACAATTCATGTGTTTTTGTGGAGTGAATAAAGTGGATTTCATGTACTACAACAGAGTGTGAGTGCCACGGGCTTGGTTTCTCAGAGGGATGAGTTTCCCCTCAAAATCCAGTCCCTGGAGCGAAAAGTTAAAACCTACAAGAAACTACAATGGCAACAATTTAGTTTCCTTGCCTATCTGGAGTTGGGCATGGTTCCACGAGGACTACGGGTCCTAAATATGTCCTTATATGGTAACACCTATCCAGATTTATTAAAAAGATGGCAGGAACTAAATATAAAATTAAGTTTGAACTATATGTCATTGATGAATGACTTTTTCATTGATAAGGAGAAGCAACTGTGTTCAGAAATTGAAGCACTGGAAAAAGAAGCATCAAATTCTGCTTGTTTTAATGACTGTCTCTCTATGTATAATGATATGTTAGTGCATATTTCTGCTCTTGATGGTCGACTAGAGGCAACCAAAAGACGTAAAACTCAGAGAGATATTGATGATTTCAGCAAAGGCCGTATTTTTTCTTGGCCTAAGCAACCTGTCAATAAAAAATTAAATGTAAAAACTTTTAAAAAAGGCTTAATGTATGAACTGGATAGGTTTGAGCCTTTGGTGAATGAACCAAGTAATTTGGAAGATTTGGGTTCCTTATTGGCTGACGAGATGGCTGCTAACCAGCCACGACAAGGCTTGGATTCTTTGCTTTCTTCAACCAATGAGAAGCAAGTGGAGGTGAAGTATCAGAGTAAGGCAGTCAGGAATCAAGTTACTCCAACGATGAGAATGGCATCGGCAGAAGCAAGTTGCTCAGAGAATCAACATGAAACTAGAGCATGTACTAGTTTTTTAGACAAGAACTTATGTACACTGATGAACCTACCAGAAAAGGTTCAACTACAAAAAGAAACTGCCAGCCGACATCGATCTCGGTCACGGGGACACCCCAGGAACGGCCCAACAACGCGGAGCAAAACCAACAAACAGTCATAAGTTGTGCTTACATCGGCAGTAACACTGTGAATTCTGAAATGAATGGACAAACATTTAATGTTATAAATTTATCTGACTATATATTGACTGATTCTGATATGACATTATTATCACGAGGGATCAAGTTTATACCAGCAGGCACTGATAATGTAGTAAATGCTATTACTGAGTTAAAGGTTTTTTTTTACACAATGTTTGTTTAAAAAGTATATTCAAAGATGTGAATGCTTATGCATCCGACATTTGTAGGATAAGCAGTACGTTCATACCATTAAATGATCCGGTTATTACTGTCTTTAATAATGTGTGTAAGCAAAAAATACGAGAGTTATATGAGTCTAATTCTTTTGTTAAATCATATAATTTGACACAAACTGAATTTAATGCGTTGTTAACTTTACAGGAAAACAAGGATATTGTAATTAAGGAAGCAGACAAGGAATGAAATATTATGAATGTTAGTAATTATATTGAGGGAATGAATGAGTTGGTTTCTGACACTTCAGTGTTTAAACTTATTTCTGAACAAGATGTAAACATGATTACTAGTAAGGTAAATATGTGCATTTATGATCTGCAATTGTTGAACGATATAGATTTGACTACTTTTAACTTTTTTTCTGTCCCTTGTCCCACCATACCAGTTTTGTATGATTTGCCTAAGGTGCAAAAATCACTTAGTAATCCACCAATGAAACCAGTCGTCTCCGGACGAGGGTGGATAACCGAACCTTTGTCAGTTTATTTACAAAATGTGTTAAAATCATACTTAGGATTTATTCATAGTTTTATTAAGGATACAGGAGATTTTTTGATGCAACTACAAGAATGGTGGAATGTTAATGATGTTAATGATTTTATTTTTGTAACACTAGACATCAAGTCACTTTTTACTGTCATCCCAAACGCTTATGGTATAGAACAAATTAGAGAGCTTTTGATTGAGCATGGTCAATATACAGCAAGAAAGGTTGAGACTATTTGTGAACTCCTTGAATTGGTGTTAGATAATAATGTTTTTATTTTTAACAAGCAGATGTATTGCCAGTTAGGTGTAGGAATGGGTACTGCAGTGGCTAATAACTATGCCAATTTAACATTGGGAAAATGGGAATCCATTGCTATATGTCAGCATGGTACTTTTGGTTCAAAAGTACTTTTCTTTAAGCATTTTGTGGATGACATCTTCCTGATTTGGGGAGGGACTGATATAGAGCTAGGATAATTTTTTGCATACTTGAATGAATCTACTTCCTTCTTGAAGTTTGAGATGAATAAATCATATGAAAGTATACATTTTTTGGATGTTACTGTCTCTTCGAAGGATGGGATGTTACATACTTCTATATTCAGAAAGGATACTCATGTTAATGAGTTTCTCCATAGACAAAGTATGCATGCTAAGCATGTGTTTAAGGGCATCACAAAGAGTCAGTATAGGAGCGCTAGTAGACTCAATACTGATACAACTACTTGTTGTAAAGAAATGGATAATATGACTCAGAACTTTCTATCAAGGGGTTATGACTTTCATTAATTAAATACCATCAGGAATAGTACCTTGGATATGAGGGACGGACGGGCTATGCCCTATCTATTTAAAGATGGGCAAGATGCTGTAATACGGCAGGAAGGGAATGTACAACCCTTAAGATACTTAACGACGTATAGTAGGGCTACTCCGTCTATTGAGAAGATTACTAAGGAGAATTGGCATATCCTGAAAGCCATTCCATGGCATGAAAAATGGCTTCCTGACAGACCGTTGTTTACATATAGAAATTGTGAGAACCTTAAGCAGCATTTATGCTATAAAGATTTTTCTTTAAATAGAAAAAAAGAGTATTACTATAGCACAAAAGGTACTAGACCATGCTATAATTGCTCATGTTGCCCTAATATATGTAGCTTTAATGAGTTTGTACACCCTGTCACTAGGAAAAAGGTTTTGTTTAATGATATGGCTACTTGCAACTCCACCTTTGTGATTTATCTAGCTACCTGTACTCAATGTTCAGGTTTCTGTGTAGGGAAATCTGCAAGAAGACTACGTGACAGAATGATAGAACACAGATCCGGTATATGTAGGGCTACTGAATCTAGCTCTCTAACTAAGCATGTACAGGAATGGGTTGAATCACATGAGTTTACCTTTAGGGTTATAGAATCCCTAAGACCTCATATGAGGCATGGTGATATCATTACTAGACTGGATGTTAAAGAATATGAGTGGATCGTTCGTTTAAGGGCTGATTCATATCCTGACTTTAATAAACAAGTGACTTTAAAACCTATTTTAAAGTTAAAACAGAATGCAGTGGGCTAAAGGATATATAGAAAGAAAGAAAAAAAATTCTTTTGGTGTTTGTATAAAATGTATTTGCACTATATATATATTTTTTGTATACATATTTTTAAAGCGTTTTTTACTGAATGCTTTTAATGAATATGTTTTAATTGGTTTGTTACTCTAATAGGTTGGCTGTGTCATGTGATTTATACATACTTTAATACTTAATGGAGTTTGTTTGTTACTTTATTTGAAACACTGTTTAAGGACTTGATGTCTGAAAGCTTTGTTCGTTAATAAATTGCTTATGTTGTGAAGAAGTGCTTTGTTTTTTTACTTTTTTCTTGTTTTTGGCGTACTCCTTCACTTCATCAGCCTAAACATCTTTGTTTTTGTGGAATATAATAACAAGAACAGACATTGCACATAGCACAATAAATAACTTTCTCCTAGCCACAATTATATTTCTGGTTAATCCTAATCTCTACTTTGTTGATGTAAAATGTGTTCCCCTCTTATGTATCTGCACAGATACATAAAAGAGGGGAACACATTTTACATCAACAATATAGAGATTAGGATTAATCAGAAATATAATTGTGGCTCCAAGAAAGTTATTTATTGTGCTATGTGCAGTGTTTGTTCTTGTTATTACATTGGCAAGACTGACTGGAAGTTTAAAAACCATGTATAGGAACATCTATATGATATTAAAAATACAAAAAGAGACCAATACCCTAAGTATGCATATAATGGAGAACATTAATCACAAGTTTCAAATTTTTATTATAGATAGTATTAGCATTGACATATTTTTGGAAAAAAGATAATTATATTGGCAGTTACATTTAAATGCAGGGAACTGGCCTGGTCTTAATGAGCACATTACTATTAGCCCTCTTCTAAAATTAAAAGCATTACAGAGGTAAATCTACCTCGCCAGTATTTATTTCAATATTTTTTTATGTATTTAACTTAATAGTATCCATTGCATAAAACAGCTTTTTACATTTCCATTTCAAACACTTTTATATACATTTTTATATATATTTATATATTTATGATATAAATATTTTTGACATTGTTGTTTAGCATTTATTTTGTATTTATTAGGGGGTTGTGTGATTGTGTGTTTTTTAAATAAGGTTATCACTTGTATGCATTCACTACCAGGACTACTAACATTGTGCTTGTATTACTTTAAATTAATTTGCTTCTTTGTTTTATTGCTTATGTCACTTCCTGTTGTACTTGTATATAAGGAAGTTCCCACTTGTGATAAGTGATCTGATGAAGTCTAGATCTTCTAGACGAAAGCACTTATCCTTGGTGAACAATTCATGTGTTTTTGTGGAGTGAATAAAGTGGATTTTGTTTACTACAACAGAGTCTTTCATCTATTTTACTTGTGAGTGAGTCAAATCCAGCTACTTCATTTGGTTTCTTTATTTCTGGTTTGGTTTATACTTGTTCTTCATTTTTATTAGATGACATCTTTATTGTGTGGGAATCAGTTAGATAAGTTAGAATTGTTTATCCGATACTTGAATAGTACCTCAAGCTTTTTGAAATTTACACACAATTGGAATTTCTCCCATATTCATTATTTGGATGTGTACATCACTAAAGATACTAATGAAGAGAGAATTACCAGCAACATTTTTAGGAAAGTTACATACTCAGATAGTATGCTACATTATGAGAGCTACCATCCCAAATTTCAAAACAAAGGCATAGTTAAAGGTCAAGTTATTCAGCTGACACAGACGATATCTAAGGACGAAACTTTCCTCATAGAATGCGAGATCTTGTCATCTATGTTTAAAACTAGGGGTTAATCTATCAGTTTGGTAAAGGCCATCTATGAGGAAGTAACAAATAAAAGAGATAGAGGCATTTACATTCCCATCTTGAAATCTGAAGAGAACTGTATGCTGGTTAACTATGACAGGCAAGATAGCACTAAATTTATAGATAGGTTTGTCACCAAGTTTACAACCGATATTATTGCAATGTCAGGTATTTTAAAATCCAATTGGAAAAGTTTTACCTGTTTTAATAACATGATTAATATATCGGGTGCTGGACCAAAGTTAGTCTTTAAAAAGGGAAAATCTTTGAAGCAATACCTAGAAAGTCAGGATAATGAGACAACTTATATGTACACAAGCAAAAAGAAGGGAACATTAAAGTGTGTTTTTTGTAAAAACATACAATAGCAAGATAGAGTAGAGATTAATGGCATCAAAATAAGGTTAAAATTTCATTGTAACTGCAATACTTAAGGGATAGTGTATCTTGCTCGGTGTCAAAACTGCAATAGTTTTTATGTGGGAAAAAAACAAAAAAAAATGTAAAGAGAATTTATGAACATTTGTTAGAGATTAAAAACAAAAGAGATTCCAACGCTCTCTATAAACATCTTTCCAACTTCTCTTTTCATAGGTTCTTGTTTTTTTTGTCTAGACCTGGTTGTAAAAAACAACAGAGATGGACCTTGGGAAGATTTATTAGAATTTTCCTGAACTGAGATGGCAAATTAAGTTAAATGCATGGACACACCCAGGTTTAAATGATGGGGTTTCCCCTAGGTAGTGTCCTAAGGCTACGTTCATATAACGTATGATTATTTTCTTTAAAGTAGATTTTTAGTGCTAGTTAATTGCTGTTTTTAATGTGATTGGTGGATTCCTATACATGTGATTTGGGAGATGGTTATTTAAATAGTATCAGATGTCTTTGTATTTTAGTTCTGAGGAAGTCTTTTGATATATTCGATGAAAGCGCTCAATTTTTTGTTTTGGAAAAATACATTTTTAATATACAGTCTCTGTTGGTCTCCTTTGGCTGGTTTACACAACCTTTTTTCCTTAACATCTGGTTGGTTCTCAGTTTGTCTGCTGGGCAGTTAAAAACCCTTCTGGGAAATACTTCTGCTTCTTCATTTGTTTAGGGAAACACTTTTAAAGAATTTTTATTATGCTAGGACTGTCACTGGATTTAAGTTTTTTTTTTTTTGTAAATGCTTTTGTGGAAACACTGTGTCATATTATTTTACTGTGTTTAAATGTAGTGTTTATAGGGACTGGAAACTGTTTTTTTTTTTGGGGGGGGGTTATCAACTTTTTTACCACAAAAAATTTATTTTTTTTTTGTCAGGAGGTTTAGTAGCTTACCCAGACTCTACTACTTGCTTATCAAGCTCTTTTTCCAGCTATCCATGGAACAATTATCTGACTTTTCGGTTCTTCCCTCTCCCACCCACAAGAAGAAGAAAATGTCTTGGGAGTCTTTGGGTATCAAGCCAGTTTCCTCAGTGTCTCATCTGCCAAAGGGTGACTCTGCTGTAGCCAGCCCTGATTCCTTGAACCAGTCATCATTTCTCTTGATCCCACTGGTGTAGCTTCTTGGAAAACGGTTAAGGACTGGAAGTTAGATATTTCCACTGCAGCTGTTGGGTTGTTTTCTGCAGGGAAGGGATAACCATTCTTGTCATTCTCAGATGAGGAAGTAGATGAAGTCTTACCACATAGCTAGGCTAAGGGGCCTAAAATCCCTGTTAAATGCCTCCACAATTAATTGGTCTTTTTTGAAGAGAATCCCTTAGGGAAAGAAACAAAAAACTTGAGCATATGGCTTCTATATGGACAGGGAAGACTTGTTTAACTTTGCTGAAAGATTATTTCAAGTTTTTGATGTTTTAAATCCTGTTTCTTCATTGAGTTGTAAAAAAAGAATTCCCTTTCTATCTGACATTGATTCTCAGTCAGAAGAGCAGGGACTGGGGGGGGGGGGTGGTCTTTAATGAATTCTCCTAAAACTGCAGATCCTAATTCTGAAGAAAGTATTTCTTTAGATTTTTCCACAGAAGAATTACCTTTTTTTTTTGAAATTATAACTAAAATGAAAGAATTATTTCAATGCAAACAGAATGAAGTCCCAGTCTCCCAGCAGAATAATTTTAAATGATACAAAGTATCTCAGACGGAAAAATATCCTTTTTCAAATCCCTAATCTGTTCCTGCTGTTATATAATTATTAAATCCATCTACCAGCAAATATATTGTAAATGCTAACCCCCTGCTGCTATAATGTTCAGAATTTTAAATTTCCATGCTCGTATGTTAGCATTTTTTCTGGCTTCTTTAATTCTTTTCTTGCCAAAGATGTATTGTTTGGCCCTTCTGCTGATAAGGTATTAAAAAGATTTGATGAATGAAGAAAGTTGATTCAGTAGGTTACCCAGATGTTTCAACCACCATTTTCAAAGTTCAGTAAGAACTTAAGTGTCCACTTCAGGGCCCTTTTACAAGAAACAAAATGAAACAGTCTCAACAAGATACAAACAAACAGGAACAAAAAAGAAAAAAAAAAACAATGACAGTGAGGCTCAAGAAGGAAGGTGAGCCTCCCAGAACCAAAGACAGTCCCAAAAGTCAGAACAAGTACTTGCTGTTCAAGTTCCTCCACCCCACCCTGGCAATCTGTTAAATCTGTCCTTCAGACAAATGGGTTCTGAGAGTAATTTAACAAGGAGAAAGGTGTCAGTGGAAATCTAGGGCATTCCACCTCATCCTGCAAACCAGGCATCAATGTTACCTCTAGTTTTGAAGAAAATATTATATCTGACGTCATAGAACCAGTCCCCTCAGATCAGACAGAGGAAACAATTTTATTCAAATATCTTTATTATGCCAAAGTAAGAAGGACATCGGAGATCAGTTCCAGACCTCTTTTTTTCTCAACCTCTGTGTCATAGTCCTAAAATTCAAAATGTTATCCCTCCAAACTCTGCTATCTCTTGTTCCTCATTTCAGTTTTTTGTTAACTTTAGGCTTAAAAAAAGTTGCTTCACATCACATGCCAATGTGCAGAGAATTCAGATTGTTTTTTTTAATTTTCTGTATCTGGCTTACATTATAAGTTCTCTTGTAATCCTTTGGTCTATTTACTGCACCAAGGGAATTAACAAAGTGTTTGACTCAGGTAATTGCTCACTGCAGACTACAAGGCATACACTTCTTTCCATATTTGGACAATCGTATTATATCTGCAGACTCTTTTTCCCAATGTCAAGACTGTCTGACACATATCTCCTTCTCAGCCTGTGGTTCTAGGTTAACTTACAGAAATTATCTCCAATTCCTTCCCACAAAATATTTTTTTTTCTGGGATGTCTACTGGATACCTTCATCTATGTTCATTCTGGCAGTTGTCTGTTCTGGATGCATCCTGAGGAAAGCTCTTTCTTCCTATGGACAAAGAAGAACTGTACAAAGAAAAGTTCTGGTCTTTTCCATCCAGTTCTTGACATCTGTCAGGAAATATCTCAGAATTCTGGGTTCCTTTGATTATCATGATTCTCTTGGCCAGACTTCACATGAGAAGAATTCAGCAGTACTTCAGTTAGGTCTGGTCCTGACATCAACATCCCATACCATTTCAGGTTCCAGTGCAGGAGTTTGTAAGAAGGGAGTTACAATGGTGGGTATACTAGTTATTTCCTCATTCCAGGTCTTCCCTTCTCCCTTTCTTCTTTGTCTCCTCTTTGGTTTGTTACAATAGATGCTTCAGACTTTGCATGGGGAGCTTTATCCAAAGGGGTGAAAGTGCAGGGTCTGTGGAACAAGCAGGACCGACATAAGCACATAAATGCTATGGAAGTGATGGCAGAAATGCTCCAAAACCTAACCTTTGGTCTCCAGGACCTTTATAAGTAATGACAGACAACACCACAGTGATGTGGCATATAAACAAACGGGGTACCAGATCTTACCCCCTTTGCAGGCCTGCCAAGGTAGCATGAAATGTATCAACTCAGCTCAGTCTGACTCTCCAGGCTTCATACTATCTGGAAGTGCAAAACATTACTGCAGGCAAGCTGAGCAGTACCAGGACAGACTTTCACAAATTAAAACTGCACCCAGGGGGGGTCTTTCAGGAATTGATTTAACTATGGGGAACTCCTCATTTGATCTGTTTGCCTCTTTTCAAAACAAAAAATTAAAGAAATTCTGCTTCAGGATTCTTTGTTAGCAGGCGTGGAAGATAGATGCTTTCTCACTTCTGTGGACAGGAATGTGATGCATACTTTTCCACCATTTCCATTGATATCCAGAGTTCTTCTAATCTTCCAGAAGGACTCCCCAAAGGTAGTTGTGGTGACTTCCTTTTGGCCCAGATGACAGTGTTTCTCCCTTCTTCTTTTGAAAATGTTCAAGGACTGTCACCTCAGGCTTCCCCACAGGGTGGATTTACTCATAGAAAATATGGTTTGTGTAATATACTCCAGCATAAAAGTCATTCATTTAACTACCTGAATAACAGAATTTTAATGCCTTCTAGGCACCTTATTTCAGAGGCTGTGCAACTGGTAGTTAAGGAGGCTAAAGAACCTGCTAATAGAAAATCATATATGAGTAAGTGAAAACAATTAAGAACCTGATACTAGAAAATCATATATAAGTGGAAAAATATATATAATTGCTTCTATACTAAGAACCAGGACCCTTATAAGGCCTGGATGCCTCTGGTTCTAAAATATTTGTATGAGTTATTATCCTCTGGCCTTCCTTGCTCCAATATCAGGATTCATCTTTTGGCCATCTCTGCTTCTCTTCCATTAGATTCCCCCATTCTGTCATATACCTCAAGTCAAACAGGTTTTGAAAAGGGTTTTACATACCTCTGTTCCTTGAAAACAGATGGCTTCTTCTTGGAATCTTCACTTTGTGCTTGCAAAACTGACACTTCTTTCACTTGAACCATCCCATCAGGCTGATCTGAGGTTTATAACCTGGAAAAGTGTTACTCATTGCTCTAACTTCTGCAAAAAATGTCTGAGTTACAAACTCTTACAGAGTCAGTCTAATTTTTCACAAGGGCAGAGTGTCTTTGAGAACAAATCCCCCTCCTTTATGCCTAAAATGGTTTCAGAGTTTGTTTTGAGTCAGCATTAGATCTCTGTTGTAGTAGCCTAAGCTGTATGGGCAGATTACCAGAGTTTAGTTTAGTTTAGTTTAGTTTAGTTTAGAATTATGGATATTCTTTCTATAACCTAAAAACAAGGAAGAAAGAATTTTGCATACTCTGGATGTCCACAAGCAGCTCAGATACTACTTGAACAGAACAAAATTCTTTAAGAAGGCCGATCAGCTATTTATTTTCTTTAAAGGTTAGAAAAAGGACAACCATGAGCAAAGTAGTCAATTTCTAAATTATAGCCTCATGCTGTTTCTTTCTGCTGTTCTCACTGTAACAACATTACTTTCAGGAAGATTCAGGGCTCAGTCTACCAGGGATTTGGCTTCTTCTTTGTCATTTTGGAAATGTGTAGACTAGAGAGAGAGATGCAACTTGGTCTTCTTTACATACTTTTGCAAAACATTACAAACTGGATTCCTTTTCCAGGACCAGAACAGGTTTTACTAGAATTATTCTCCAGCAGCTCCTGGATTCTCAAACTCCTTCCTGCTCCCTGTAATTCTAAACTCTGGTAATCTACCCGTACAACTGAGACTAATACAACAGAGATGTAATGTTGAACATAGTCCAGTTATGTAAGTAAACTTACCTTTAACAGTAGTTGTTCTAATGTGTGTGTGCATGTGTATATGTCTATATTTATATATATATATCTATATATCTCTCTCTCTCTATATATATATATATATATATATATGTATATATACATATATATGAGAGAGAGAAAGATATATATGTGTGTGTGTGTGTGTGCGCGCGCGCGTGTGTGTGTTGTATTAGGGTCCACTGAAAGTTTGCCCTTTCCCCAAGATTGTGTGATCTTGGAGTTAATATATATAATTAACAGGGGGTGTGGGGCACAGCACCCCACATTGGGGGGGGGGGTCCAGGGAGGCGCAGTCCCCTGCAAAAACAATGTTTTATTATATTTTATATTTTTTGTAGCTGAAGGTTTATTCTTCACTATAAAGTAAAGTTTAAGTTCATTTCTCCATTAGCCAAGGAATAGTGCCAAACAAAGTTAAAAGCTTTTCAAAAGTGGAATTACATTTGCAAATTTTATCAACATAATTGGTTTGAATTATTATTGTCTAACTGAAATAGTCTTTGATTTGTTTTAAAATAATTTAATTTGGGATAATACTTATTTGCAATATGTATGGGCATTTTGGAGTGGCCAATCAACTGATAGGATTTTGGGAAGTGGCAGGAAACCTGAATATCCAGAGGAAACCTGTACAGACACAGGGAGAATATGCAGACTCCAGTCACAATAACCAGAGAGCAGGACTTAACCTTGGATGAGGCATTGTGTGTCCAAAAATTCAATAATTGCTGCTTATCAGCCAAGTCAGAAAATTTTAAAATAATGTTCATATTAGGAAGAAACAGTTTTAACTTTATTTCAAAGGTTGTTTTTTTGTATAGTGGCTCAGTAGAAAGCCTGTATTTGTGGAAGAGTTGTGCCAGTCTGTCTGAGGACATACCTTATCATCTTCTTTTGGCTGTTCCCGTTAGGGGTTGCCACAGTGGATCATCTGTTTCCATTTCTTCCTGTCCTCTGCATCTTGCTCTGTCACACCAACCACCTGCATGTCCTCTCTCACCACATCCGTAAACCTTATCTTAGGCCTTCCTCTTTTCCTGTTACCTGGTAGCTTCATCCTTAGCATCTTTTTCCCAATATACTCAGCATCCCTCCTCAGCACATGTCCAAACCAGCATAATCTTGCCACACTGGTTTTGTCTCCAAACCTTCCAACCTAGGCTGACCCTCTAATATACTTATTCCTAATCCTGTCCACCCTCATCACACCCAGTGCAAATCATAACATCTTTAACTGTGCCACATCCAGCTCTAACTCCTGCCTTTTTGTCAATGCCACTGTCTCTAACCCATATAACATAGCTGGTCTCATTACCCTCTTGTAGACCTTCCCTTTCACTCTTACTGGTACTCATCTGTCACAAATCACTCCTAACACTCTTCTCCACCCACTCCATTCTGCCTGTACTCTCTTCTTCACCTCCCTTCCGCACTCACCATTACTCTGAACTATTGACCCCAAGTATTTAAACTCATCCACCTTCGTCACCTCTACTCCTTGCATCCTTACCATTCCTCTATCCTCCCTCTCATTCACACACATATATTCTGTCTTAGTCCTGCTGACCTTCATTCCTCTTCTCTCTAGAGCATATCTCCATCTCTCCAGGGTCTCCTCCACCTGTTCCCTACTCTCACTACAGATCACAATGTCATCTGCAAAGATCATAGTCCACGGGGACTCCTGTCTGATCTCATCTGTCAACCTGTCCATCACCATTGCAAATAAGAAAGGGCTCAGAGCTGATCCTTGATGTAATCCCACCTCCACCTTAAACGCATCTGTCACTCCCACCACAGACTTCACCGCTGTCACACTACCCTCGTACATATCCTGTACCACTCTTACATACTTCTCTGACACTCCCGACTTCCTCATACAATACCACAACTCCTTTCTAGGCACCCTGTCATATGCTTTCTCTAAGTCTACAAAAACACAATGCAGCTCCTTCTGACCTCCTCTGTACTTCTCCATCAACACTCTCAGAGCAAACATCACATCTGTAGTGCTCTTTCCCGGCATGAAACCATACTGCTGATCACTAATCATCACGCCCCTTCTTAACCTAGCTTCCACTACTCTTTCCCATAACTTCATGCTGTGACTGATCAATTTAATCCCTCTGTAGTTACTACAGCTCTGCACATCACCCTTATTCTTAAAAATCGGTACCAAAACACTTTTTCTCCATCCCTCAGGCATCCTCTCACTTTCCAAGATTTCATTAAACAATCTGGTTAGAAACACCACTGCCATTTCACCTAAACACCTCCATGCTTCCACAGGTATGTAATCTGGACCAACAGCCTTTCCATTCTTCATCCTCTCCATAGCTACCCTTACTTCCTCCTTGCTAATCCATTGTACTTCATGATTCACTATCCCCACATCATCCAGCCTTCTCTCCCTCTCATTCTCTTCATTCATCAACCCCATACCTAATGTTAGTAAATGAGCAACAAGTCTCAGTCATGAGTCATGTGTAAGATCTGTCTAGAATGGAAGGATGCAGCACCTTTCAGTTTTTGATCTTGTCAAAAAAACTCAGGGTGAGTAGAGGGAGAAGGTCAAACTCAGAGGAAAAAGAGAACAAATGAAGGAAAAAAATAGCACACACACACACACACACACACACACACACACACACACACACACACACACACACACACACACACACACACACAGACTCTTGTCAAGCTGCAGGATTACTTTGATCCTGAAGTTAGTATCTGTGAGAACAGTTTAGCAGTTATCCTTTTTCAGCCAGTAGCACTTTGTCTAAATTAGAACACTGTTAAGAATGGTTCTTCTACAGTGTTAATTACTAACGAAGCATTGTACTATACACATACACAGTCAACACATTAACACAAATTCTGGCTTGTAATTGAGCAAAATTTAGTGTTGCCATGGCAAGAATGAAGGCTGTAGTTTTTTTATACAGTAGTGTTGCATAACTAGGAGTAGAGGAAAGTAGAAGTATACTATATAGTGCTATATAGTAGTTCAGTGGCAAAAAATGGAACTCTGTCCCCATTAGTATTCAAAACACATCATCCAAAGCCTCCTTTAAAGCCCTCATCAGACAACATCTCAAGCAGAGTTGGCAATGCTAGTGAAAGTGGATAAGGTGCACATACTAAACCTGGAGTAATTGATTAAGATTGAAAACTATTCTCACAAACACTGGCTAATCTACAATGTATGTAATGTACCTGTGTACTATGTATGTATTCTACCTATGTTCCAAATTTCAGCTGTGCACCACA
Source organism: Protopterus annectens (assembly GCF_019279795.1). Taxonomy (NCBI): domain Eukaryota; kingdom Metazoa; phylum Chordata; order Ceratodontiformes; family Protopteridae; genus Protopterus; species Protopterus annectens. Next base: position 1,576,528,089 of record NC_056739.1, on the reverse strand, counting down.
AATCTATTAAGTGCCTTTATTTTTAAATTAATATTTTTTTTGTTTGATCTCTCCACTGTAACTGTTGCTGTGCTGCATACCACTGTAAAAACATGCCTTTTGTAATATGTGTGTATACTGGTCATGTCTAAATGTATCTGTAATTTTTCTATGTGGAGCTTTTCTCCCCGGGCCTCTGCTAAAAAAGGGCCTTTTCGGCTCAGTCAGACACCCCCGGTTAACAAATGTAAAATAAAAATAAATAAATACAAGTCATAACATGTGTTTCCTGTAAATGGACAACTGTATAGAAATAATTTTTGCATCAATGAAGTAGAAATGTCATGGAGTTGTAAAAGTGATAGAGGTGGAGGAAATGTAGGGTAGTGTTAAGAAGGATAGGTAGAAGGTAAGGTAATGTCGAGACAGGCAATGGTCAGGTAGGAGAAAGTTGACATAGTTACGAGAGTTACAGAGTAGTGTATGCATACAAAAATTGTCAAATCCCAGGATCCCAGTAATGGTTGTGAAAACAGTTCTGCACAGTGGCTTTGTTGAAGTCTTAAGTACAGATTATCTAGCAAATGGACACCAACACTGGTTGATAAATAAGAAGTCTTGTCCGTCTAACCTGATCAGAACCTAACCAGTAATCAGAACCTTTTCGACCACTAACCAGAACCTCCTCGAAGTGTACAAACCCTTACGTGTACCTGGGGAATTTCTCCTGTCTTTCTCCCTTGCCTGTGGAATTCACCCCCCACCCCACACACGTTTGAATCACCCAAAACCACTCTGCCTTCAAGATCATGCTTCATTCCTTTCTCTCTTCTCACTGGGAATGCTCATGCAGTCACCCCACCTGACTTCCTCTACATAATTTCCTCTCCCCCATCCTTTTTTTTTCCTCTTTTCTCAAAACTCAACCTAGTGACTCCATTTCATTTCCACTCCCTCTCCCTTTTTTCCTTTCTCATAACTCAGCCTATTCACCTTTCACTGTTCTACTCTCTTGCTGTAATTCTTCCTACCTACCTCATGAAACTTTTAAGTGCCTGCACTCCAAATTATACTTATGTTCTCCAAAATACTTATGTTTTAATTTCATTCAATGCTTTGTTGCAACACATTGCTCAAATGTTATTATTCTGTCTTCTGTATTACTTTGTTTTTAGTAGTTTTGAAAATTGTACTGTACTTAACTTTGTTGATAGTTGCTTTGTAATAATTGTATATGGAGCTTTTCTCCCCAGCCTCCATTGAAAACGGGCTCATTTTGGCCCAGTGGACTTTCCCAGTTAACAAACTGCAAATAAATAAAAAAATAAAAATAATTTTCTGTTAGCAAGGCCTACACTAAGGCAGACAATGGAAGTTTAGTGAACATTCTCTTATCTGGCCTTCAAATAAAGCCATGAAACCTCACAGAAGGCTTGTGACAGAGTGAAGGGTTATACGGATAAGAATCTGATTGGTGGCATGGAGAGAAAATTTGTAAATTGATTGGAGGCAGAGGACAGCAGTTGAAAAGGCACTGTTGACTAAAAAGATTGTGATCTGTGGAGTGCAACATGGTTTGATGCCGGAATCAGCCCTTTTTACCTTATTTCTGTGTGATGTCCACTGGTTATAGATAGTAAGTATCACCTTGTTCACTTATGATGTCAAGGATGGAATGTTGTTTAAGTAGGGGAAAAAGTTCTGAGGATGGTACATGTTGACGTTTACTTTATGACCGACATTGGACGGGGACCTATGGATTCAGTCATAACACATTGTACTTTACGCAGTAGGCAGTTAAAAGTTAGATAGCATTCAATACAAAAAATGCAAGGTTGTGAACTTTAAAAGGTAGCTAACATTCAGTAGAAAAAAGTGCAAGGTTATGAACTTCAATTTGGGAGAGTAAATGGATAAGTTGTGTATTGGGAGCACCATAAAGGTGTTGTGAGAAAGCTGTGGAAAAATGCATCAGAATGCTGGGCTACATTGTTGGAATATGAAGTGATGACATACAGATATATCCTTTTATTATGCATAGTACCAGTGAAGCCTTACCTATTATTTTGTGTTGGGGTCTTAAATTCAGAGGTAGTATTACAGCAGTCACTTGTAATAAAATAGATATTTTTACTTTTCTTGGTCTGGTGTTGGTACTGAATTTTCCAACAGTACCAGCATAATTTCTTAAGCCATTTTTAATTCATACTGTACTTTATTGAAATTTGTTCATGCTTACTCATTTCATTGCTGAGATTGACTGTCACCTTCTCAGTTCTTCATATTGTTCAGTAATGGTCTGAATTTCTCATTGCTGTTGTCAAGAGACATTTGGTGAAATTCCATTTCACTTTGTAGTAATCTTTTTTTTCTGGTAATTAGGGTTGTATAAGTTATTACTATTTCCTCCACTTCAGCTTATGCTTATGTCTTCCACAAGCGTCTGAACCAGGGTGGCTATAAGAGGTAACTGTCTCTAAGGGATTACTTCTGAGTGTGTTATTTTTTTTTTAAAGAACATCACTCTTTAGTGTTCTGAACTCTTGGAATCGTGGGCCTCTCAAATGAGAAGTGAATGGGCTGAAGACATATACGAGGGGAGCTGATGGTTAGCACACTGGACAGCACAAATCATCTAGAAGAAAAAAGAAAGAGGAAAGAACCTAAAGACTCAAGCAAAAGAGGAAGAGTATTGTAAAACTGCAGTGTAGTCATCCTTTATTGGTGGTGCAGATTCTTCTCCTCAGTTTCCACAGATTCATCTTTAGGAGCCATTAATGTTTTCAAAAATAGTGAATGTAATGAGAGTATTCCCACTGGTTGACTAAGAGAATGTATTCTCCAGAGAAATTCAGTCCCAGACATGGGTAAATATTTTTCTTTATCCTCGGGTAATAATTTGACAAAGGAGACCTCTCTACACCTCGATGCAAATGCATACACCCAGAATAGTTGACAACTTCTAACTGGGCTCCTGAAGATCACCCAGACTTTTACAAGGCACATAAGGCAGATACTGATATATGAATCTAATAGCTTACCCTTCAAAGAAAATGTTATCTTTGGAAACACTGTCAATAGATGGGGATGCCAAGGTTGGAAACAAAGTGTGTGTGTCTGTGTGTGTGCGCGCGTGTGTGTGTGTGTGTGTGTGTGTGTGTGTGTGTGTGTGTGTGTGTGTGTGTGTATATCTAAATATATATATATATATCTATATATATGTTCTTCTATTCATATGTTGCAGTATTCATAACATAAGGGAATCTGCCACAGGCTGTCCCGAATGTCTGATCAGTATACAAAAGTCTAAAGCTACGGAAAGGTACGTGCAATGTCATACATAGGTCCCTGTCCAACGTTGGCCATAAAGTGATGTCGTGTGTAAAGTAGACATTGGCATGTACCATCCTCAGAACATTTCTGCCTTCAGTCTGAATGACATCTTTGGTCGTTTGCTTGACAGGGAAGTTACTGATTCCAAGCAGATAAGTGCCCCATTGAGGTTTTTTCTTTATTTTTTTTGCTACTGTTGTTTTGCTGAGGTTACATGTCATCTAGAAAGGGCAAGTGTCAGTGTGGAAGACAAATTCCACATAACGATTCCCACAACCTGTGTGTTTTTTGTTTAGGCCCTAGCCATGACCATACCTCCTGTGCTGTTTGCAAAGCCTTTGTTCCTAAGACCCTTCACAGCCATCTCACTTCTCTTAATTTATACTTAGGGAACCAACGCCTTAAGTGTTTAGCTTGCAACATCATGGAAGGTATGTTGGGACCTTCAGGGGAACCTGTTTTAAAAAAGGCCAAGAAATCTAGGCCTCAAGTCTCTGCTGTTCCTCCAATTCTGGACATCTCTCCCAAGGCCATTGTTGGCCCAGAGACCCATCTGGAGTAAGGGGGTCAATTCTTCTGTGGATGAGAAGGATCCTGCTATAGCACATCCTAGGGAAAAATGCAGATGTCTGCAATGAACATACGGGGGGAACCCAGGCTCATGGTCTCCGAAGGTCCTCATGGAATACCGCAAATCCTGTATGTGTAGAAGTTCCAAGCAACTTTACTGAATGTAGGCCTACGTCAGTTCCCTTGACCTATCACCATTTGGATGTTCCACTTAAGAAAAGGCAGAAAACAGAGCATGCTTCTCCTTCTTCTCAGGAACATTCTGCAGATTGGCAAGCCTTTATGACCCTTAGGCAGTCTACATGTGTCTCTCTCCCTTCTCCATCCCTTTCTGCAGGCTCTCCTCAAAAAAAAATAAATAAATAAATAAAATTGAGGATTCCTCAGATTAGGATGATTCCTCTGGTGATGAGTCCCTGGCATATTCTGCCCAGATTTCCTCTCCCATGCAGTATGCTTCTGCAGAGGTGGAATCAAATGGTATAGAACCTCCTGGGGAGAATATTACCTTTGGTTAGGCTATTGTGAAGATGGGAGATTTTTTTTTAAGTGGGATTGCTCTCAGGTTTCTGAAGTGGAAAAAAGATGATATGACCTGTTACAGATGAATTGCCCTTCCCCATCCACAGTGCCTCCAGTGTTACCAGCTTTTTTGTCTGCTTTCTCCTCTGCTTCTAATTGTTCGGACTCACAACCTTCTACCCCTAAAAGGCCAGATAGATTTTGCAAATTGCCAGAAGACTGCACATTCTTATCTAAGTGCTCTTCTACAGGTACAGCTAAAGTCTCAGTGGCTACTATGAAGCACTCAAAGGTTTTACCTTCAACTTCCCTTCTCCCCTCAGATAAGGAGAGTAAAGTTATGGAAAGGTTGGGGAAAAAGTGTATACTTCGGCCACTCTTGCCTTTAGGGCAATAAACTACCAAACACATATGACCAAGTATACTTTAGCCCTCCTTTCTCAAGCCACTCAGCTCATTTCTGAGCTTCCTGACTCAGACAGTAAGTCACAGCTTTGTTCCATTTTGGGTTCCTCTTCTCAAGTGACATGCCATTCCATTAAATGCAGCTATGATGCAGATGAAGCATTTGCCAGAGCTGCTGCATCTGCCATTGTCTTGAGGAGGTACTGTTGGCTGAGGCTCCAGCCACATCCAGATGATATTAAGGCAAAACTAATGGATGCTCCATTAGATGCTAAGACCTTGTTTGGATCTGCAGCTGCAGAACTTTTTTAAATCCTTGCAAGAGAAGGGTAAGGAGCTCCAGGACCTTAAACATATTTTTGTGTCCCCAGTTCCAAAATTTCAAAGGAACTACCCTTCTAAAACTTCCTTTGTTAGGAAGCAATTCAGACCTTCTTCATCCAGGGGTAAAAGAAGTGCCACAAAATCTTACAATGCCAAGACCTCTACTACTTTTCCTGTTCAGAAACAGACGTTTCTGAGCAACCCAAGTAGTCTGTGACTACCAACTTCTTTGCAGCTAGACCCCTCTATCCTCATATATTTTCCTGTCTCTTCATGCTTGGAAACTGATCACCCAAGACTCATAGGCTCTTTCTGTCATACACAGAGCACATTTCATTGTATGGAAAAAAAAATCCTTCCTTCAGGGACATTTCTCAACCTCCAAGAGACCGGCTAGAAATTTTCCTCAGGTGATTCAAACCTTGATTTATCAAAGAACCATTGAAGAAGTACCTCTTTCCCAAAGAGGAAAATGATTCTACTCAGGAATGTTCCTAGTCCCCGGAAAAGATGGTGCTTGGAGACCCATTCTGGAGTTGTCGCATCTAAACACCTTTCTGGAGGTTCCAATTTTCCACCTTCCATATGCTTTCCTTAAACACCCTGCCCCTCTCATTCTTCCACAGGCCTTTATGGTGCCTCTAGACATCAAGGATGCCTACCTTCACATCCCTATTCATCCTGTTTACAGGAAACTTCTGTGTTTTGCTATTCCTTCCTCACACTTTCAATTTTCTAGATGAACAAAAACGGCAAGTGAGCAGTAAACAGTACGTCCAGGGAGTCTCCTGCACCCAAGAGAATACTGACAGACAAGGAAGATAAAAACTTTGAACGCAGCTTTATTGATCAAAATAAAAGCGTTTTCGCTGTCAATATAGGTTGGCAGCTTCCTCAGAATAGACATGAAAAAACATTTGGCGCCAAGACAAGTTGCTATACAAATAGAGTCAAACTAAGGAGTGTCATAATGACATCACTTCCTAGTCAAAAAATTAAAGGCATCCCATCAAACACAAATAGCAGCCTTATAAAAGACATCTTAAAAAGAATAAAAAAATAAAAATGTGTATATATATACAATACATCCTAAAAGTATGTGAATATGCCCATAATTACCTAAATGTTACATTTAATTGGAAGAATTGTTTATTTATAACTATTTAAAACAGTATATCTAATACAAACAGTATATCAATAAGGGCAAAAGACACTGGACTAAATCTTGCCTACAAAACATAGAGCAAAAAGGAACAACTTAATGATCAAATATGACAGGCAAGCCTCCTAAAGGTAATGGTTGGTCATTTCTTAGGGGCAAAGTCTATCCTATAAAAAATGACCTAACGGTCAACAAAGGGAAAAATGTCTAGAAGTTTGTCACTAGTTTTACATCTATCACAGGAGACCTTATTTAGTGTAACTTTTCATTTTTAATAACACTGAGATGTTGCAGTTGTCATTCAAGCCTGGACAATGGAAGGCATTAAGTTTAATCTGCCATTCTAATTCACGAAGCTCGAGTAGTAATGACAAAGGCCCCCCTCTAATGTTGCATGGGATGTGGTCAATACCCATAAAATGGAATTTGTGGTCAGGAAAATTTTCTAAATGCTTAGCTAAAGCATTCTCAAGTTTACCAGATCTAATGGCATAGACGTGTTCGTAAATACGTTGCCGTAATTTACGATCCGTCTTGCCAATATAGAATGCAGGACAGAATTTGCAAAAGGCTCCATAGATGACAGACATCGTATTACAGTTAATAGTGTGGTAAATGTAATATTTAATGTCGTTCACAACAAAGAAACTACCTATTTTAATAAGTTGACACCAATTACAGGAACCACAAAAAGTGGAACCTTTACATTTAATGTAATTAACCTCCTGCCTTATTTGTAACAGTTCTTTAAGGTTCTTTCCTTTTCTAAAAACAACCCTAGGGAAAGGACCCAATTTTTCGAAGAGATGGATATCATTCTTGATGAAATCCCAATTTTTCTTCAAAATATTACAAATTCTCCCTGCATCACTGCTAAAGGCTGTTATAAAGCTAGTGGTGAATTTGCAGTTGGTCAAAATGTCTAAACTGTCACTACTAGTTGCATTAAAAACATCAGCTGTAGAATCAACGTGAACAGCTGGCGTTTCCGCAGCAGTCAAGACAGTATGGGCCTTTAAAAGAGGTTTAAAGAAACCATCAATTTTCTTAGTCTCAATTTCGATGATAATTTCATCGACCAGTGTGTCAGGGTAACCCCTATTCAAGAATTGGTTTTTAAGAAAAAGGCACTCTTCCTTAAATGCCAGGTCCGAATTGCACATACGAACCGCTCTGACGAGCTGGCCCTTAACAATTGCCCTTTTCTGTTTGAAAGGGTGCTGACTGGAAAAGTGCAATAGTGAGTTACAATACGTAGGTTTTCTGAATACTTTCGAATGGTACATCTTATTCACATCATCCTTCCTAAGATTCACATCCAGGTAGTCAATAGCGATAGTAGAAAAAGTATATGTAAACCTCAAGAAGGAAGTGGTGTGGTTCATATAATCCACTAAGGATAAAGCTTCTAATTCGTTACCTTTGAACAGGATGAAGATATCGTCCAGGTAGCGTGTGTAGAAGCAAATCTGGTCACTGAAGGAAGGGTTAGATAGAATGAATTTAGTTTCCCAAAAGGCCATGAATGTACTGGCCACACTGGCTCCACAAGGGGAGCCCATGGCTATACCTTGTTTTTGTAGGAAGATGTTGCCATTAAAGATGAAAAAGTTGGAATCAAGGACTATATCAAGCAAGTCGGTGACTATACTAATTTCATTAGTTGTGGCACCCAAATCATCTAGTATTAACCCAACCCACTCAGTAGCTTCCTGATGTGGTATCGATGTGTATAAGTCAACCACATCTATTGTAAGGAAATTGAGGTCATTGTTATAGTCGATGCTGTTAATACTAGTAAGGAAAGACCAAGAATCTTTACAGATGGACGGTATTTTCTTTAAATATTTTAAGATAATATGGTCAATGAGTTTAGAACTGTTGTACGTCATTGAAAACCTTCCATCAATAAGTGCCCTCATGGGTGGATTCTCAAGATTCTTATGAATCTTGGGGATGCCGAACATCATTGGCACTTTCGGGAATGGAATATCCAAAAAATTATACAAATCCATATCAATTCTCCCTTCCAAGAACATGTCCCTAAGGTAACCCCTGATTCTCCTATTGTTACCATTCATTTCACTAACTGATGAAGGGCAATAAGCTGGAGAATTTAATACAGAGGACATTTTTTCAATATACATGTTGTTGTTAAAAATCACAAGACCTCCCCCTTTGTCAGGTTTTATTGCCCGGATAGGGAGTAATTTAAAATCTAATAAAGCGTTTCTCTGCTCAATGGTGATGTTTTGAGAAAAAAATCCCTTAGGCTTATAGTTGGTGTATTTAAGTTGTCTAATGTCCAGCTCACAAACGTTTTCGAACACCTTTAACCCAGAATGGAGGGGAGGATTGAAGGTACTAGGAACTTTCAACCCTGCCAAAGATGGAACCATGGAGTTGTTGAAAATTAAGTCCAAGTTGAGTTTCCTAGTGTAACACTTTAAGTCCAAAATGGTCTTGGTAAGGTCAAAACCAGAAGAAGGTACAAAAGTGTTACCACGGGACATGATTTCAACAAGTTCAGGTGCCAATGTAACATCAGAAAAGTTATAAATGGTGAAGTCACCGTTCAGATTCCGTTGAATACGTAAAGGAGAAGACCCCAGGTTATCCACTACTGTATTACCGGACAAAAGGTTTAGTTGTTCCTGGTCCGGCTCCTCGTTTGGTACGGTCGTTGTGGAGATTGTCCTAAAAAATTGTTGTTGTTGTTGTGACCAGAATTAAGTCCAGAGTCAGAATAGTTGTTTTTAAATCTGTCAAAGTTGTTACTTGACTTGGTATACTGTCTGTTGGCACGTTTAGGTTTAGAGACAGGTGCATTATGTTCAGCTAAGTTGTTACCAGAACCTGTAGAAACTACTTCAGGTTCAACCCCATCAAGACTCCCAGACCCAGTGTTATGTCCCGGTTGGAGTTTAGGGTATGCACATGACTGACTATAAGCGGCTCTGTCTCTGTTGAGTTTTTTAATTTTATTCTGTTTTAATCTTGCCATTAATCCCTCGATACTAATGAAAATTCTGTCATAGTCAAACTTAAATCGAAGGAATTGGATGTCCGATTTAATGTTATTGTCCAATAGTTTGACTTCCTCTGTTAAGCAGGTAATATTCAAAGAGTAGTGCTTAATAAGCAATTCTAATAGTTCGGCCCCCTGTCTTTGAAACAGTGTAGACAAATCAGATAAAAATTCAGCCCCCTGAATAAGACCAGAAGGGGAGAACGAAGAACGGAGGCCCTTAGGCACTACGTTCTCATTAAGGCATTGTTGGAAGTAGGATACCTCCAACTGCAGCTTTTTTAATTTGACAAGTTTAATATCAAGTGATTTCAAGTTACTAGTAATAGAATCAACTGCAGAGGAGTGCGACTCACCCATAGAAGCCGGTCGTTCAGTAGAATTCACCCCAGAAAAAGTGAAAGCATCCAAGTTATTAATCCACTGTGAAATGGATGTGACGCCAATAAGCTCTCTATTCTGTGAGTCGGGATTATCTCCAATCCTATCCCTGCCTTCTGGATCCGTTGTTGGAACTAGACGAGGGCGCACTACTGGTTCAGTAGAAGCCGAGATGGAAGAACTGTTCAACGGACGTTGTCCGGCTGGTATGCTGGGCGATGGAAGCCTAGAGGAGCTGATATTTTCAAGCGCCTCCATACGTGAATGTAACGCATCCAGTTTCTGTGACAACGTACACAGAATGTTGTTCAAGTCTGTATCAGCATTCCGGTCCTTATCGACATGTAAACCACCTTCCGATCTGAAGATAGCAGGGGTACTGGGACTGCTCAATCTCCCCGAAGCCATGAAAACGAAAACTGATGAAAGAAAACAGCAACACAAACTAGATGAACAAAAACGGCAAGTGAGCAGTAAACAGTACGTCCAGGGAGTCTCCTGCACCCAAGAGAATACTGACAGACAAGGAAGATAAAAACTTTGAACGCAGCTTTATTGATCAAAATAAAAGCGTTTTCGCTGTCAATATAGGTTGGCAGCTTCCTCAGAATAGACATGAAAAAACATTTGGCGCCAAGACAAGTTGCTATACAAATAGAGTCAAACTAAGGAGTGTCATAATGACATCACTTCCTAGTCAAAAAATTAAAGGCATCCCATCAAACACAAATAGCAGCCTTATAAAAGACATCTTAAAAAGAATAAAAAATAAAAATATGTATATATATACAATACATCCTAAAAGTATGTGAATATGCCCATAATTACCTAAATGTTACATTTAATTGGAAGAATTGTTTATTTATAACTATTTAAAACAGTGTATCTAATACAAACAGTATATCAATAAAGGCAAAAGACACTGGACTAAATCTTGCCTACAAAACATAGAGCAAAAAGGAACAACTTAATGATCAAATATGACAGGCAAGCCTCCTAAAGGTAATGGTTGGTCATTTCTTAGGGGCAAAGTCTATCCTATAAAAAATGACCTAACGGTCAACAAAGGGAAAAATGTCTAGAAGTTTGTCACTAGTTTTACATCTATCACAGGAGACCTTATTTAGTGTAACTTTTCATTTTTAATAACACTGAGATGTTGCAGTTGTCATTCAAGCCTGGACAATGGAAGGCATTCAGTTTAATCTGCCATTCTAATTCACGAAGCTCGAGTAGTAATGACAAAGGACAGTTCCTTTTTGCTCTATGTTTTGTAGGCAAGATTTAGTCCAGTGTCTTTTGCCCTTATTGATATACTGTTTGTATTAGATATACTGTTTTAAATAGTTATAAATAAACAATTCTTCCAATTAAATGTAACATTTAGGTAATTATGGGCATATTCACATACTTTTAGGATGTATTGCATATATATACACATTTTTATTTTTTTATTCTTTTTAAGATGTCTTTTATAAGGCTGCTATTTGTGTTTGATGGGATGCCTTTAATTTTTTGACTAGGAAGTGATGTCATTATGACACTCCTTAGTTTGACTCTATTTGTATAGCAACTTGTCTTGGCGCCAAATGTTTTTTCATGTCTATTCTGAGGAAGCTGCCAACCTATATTGACAGCGAAAACGCTTTTATTTTGATCAATAAAGCTGCGTTCAAAGTTTTTATCTTCCTTGTCTGTCAGTATTCTCTTGGGTGCAGGAGACTCCCTGGACGTACTGTTTACTGCTCACTTGCCGTTTTTGTTCATCTAGTTTGTGTTGCTGTTTACTTTCAATTTTCTGCCTTGTCCTTTGGTCTGTCTACGGCGCCAAGGGTCTTTACAAAATGTTTAGCACCTGTAATTGTCTTCTACAGACTCAGCAGTATTCAAATCTTTCCATACCTGGATGACCTCCTTCTCCAGGCTCCTTTACCAGACATTCTGCTAGAGAACCTTCATTTCACAGTTTCTCTTCTGGAAAGACTAGGCTTCTCTATAAACTTCCAAAAATCCTTTCTCACTCCTTCAGAAGATCATATCTTCCTAGGATGTAGAATACAGATAGACAAAATGTTGGCTTCCTTGCCTTCTCAGAAAATCATCTTTCTAACTGCTTTCTTGCAGACCATCATTCCATTTCAGTCTCTTGACAGCCATCACGTTCCTCCTCCTGCTAGGCTTCATGGCATCCGCTATTCCCATGTTACCTCTAGCCAAACTTCATATGAGGAAGTTCCAATGGTACCTCAGGTCAGTCTGGATGCAATATGCTCATCCACTGGATTTTGTTGTTCCTCTCCTTCCCCGCCTGAAGAAAGAACTTCATTGGTGGATTCAACAGATTACCTTGAATCCAGGGTTTCCTTTCCAATTTCCCTTCCATCTCAGGAGTTATTCAAAGACACCTCAGACATGGGATGAGGAGCAACCTTTGCTTGTAAGGTTCAAGATGTGTGGTCTCCTTCCCAAATAAAGAAACACAAACATAAAGGAGATGAGAGATATCATTTTTGCCCTGCAAACTTTTCACCTTCTTTTTCTTCCAGGTTCTCTAAAGTGAGTCACAGACAACACCACAGTTCTTTGGTATGTCAACAAGTGGGGGGGGGGGGGCAAGTCATATGTCCTATGCATGTTGGCTCTCAGAGCTTGGGAGTTGGCAGCTCGGTATGAGATCACTCTTCAGGCAGTTTACATTCCTTCCAGTCAGAATACAGTGGCAAACACGTTGAGCGGGTCCATGACTCAGTCCCACAAGTGAATGTTGCACAGGGATGTAATTTTGGACATTATCCATCCATGAGGTGCTCCTCAAGTGAATCCCTTTGCCTTCCCTATGAACAGACAGCTTCCACAGTTTTGTGACAGAGTTCCTGATCCTTTGGCATGGAAGGTGGATGCCTTGTCATTCTCATGGAATAGGATGTTTCTTTATGTATCCCCCCTTCCCTTTCCACAGAAAGTTCTGTTAAAGAGAGAACAGGACCAATCAAAAATCTTGCTGTTGACTCCCTTGTAGCCAGTACAGCTTTGGTTCCCCCTTCTTCTGCATTTAGCCAAGGAAATCATCACAAGTTACCTCATAGGGTGACTCTACTCACACAGGACAAGGGATCACTAATACACCCACAAATGTCAACCCTTCATCAGACGCTGTGGATGATAGGGTTTTGATTCCTTTCAGACACCTAATTTCTGAGTACGTGTTGCAAGTTCTGTACGTGGTCAGAAAACCCAGTACTGGGAAATCCTACTTATCCAAATGGAGGATGTTTTACATCTGGTGTCTTTCTCAAAACCTACAACCATTGTCTGTGGATAGTCCTGTGGATTTGTCTTATCTGTGTGAACTACTGAAGACTGGATTGCATGTAAAAATAAGTGTAACTCTCAAGATTCAAAAAAGCCCTTGCTAAACTTAACAGGGGAATTCCGGACCCTGATCAAATCAACTAAAGCCATATATAAGGTAAAAACTGCCAACCAGGCAAAGGGCAATCACAAAGCTTCTTTAACTATGTCATTTCAGAAAGCAGATGACATTTCAGAACAGATTTGAGATGGTGGCATTGTCTGCCTTCAGGCATTTTAACAGTGGCTGCGCTATCCCCTCATACACACAGTCAGTGGGTGCTGTGTCATGTACCCTTATGGTTGTTGGGTCACATTTACCCTCTTGACAGAATGTGGTGGAAGGGCTAGCTCTTCATATCTTTTGAGCCATCAAAGAGATACTTCTGGCTTCCGGTGGACTACATCAGTCATTTTGAAGCCTTGTCTGATTTGTCTTTGTAGCCATTGTTATTTTATATTTGACAGTAAAGTAATGAGCATTTTATTCTTCTTCTTCTTCTTTCGGCTTTTTCCCAGTTAGGGGTCGCCACAGCGGATCACCTTGTCCGCACATTGAATGGCAGTGGAGTTTTACGGTGTCGAGTTGCCAGCCCGGCACCCAACCTTCCACAGAAGGCACACTCACACGCACACCTAGGGCCAATTTAGAGTGTCCAATCCACCTGCAGCATGTCTTTGGGATGTGGGAGGAAACCGGAGCACCCGGAGGAAACCCACGCGACCACAGGGAGGACATGCAGACTCCGCACAGAAGGCACCCCAGCCGAGGATCGAACCGGAGAACCTCTTGTTGTGAGGCAGCAATGCTAACCACTGCACCACCGTGGCCGCCCTAAAGTAATGAGCATTTTATTAAACCCAACAAAGTCAAGTTGTGTAAATGAGCAGCACTGATTAGGCAGGCTGTTTCTCAGAGTAAAAATTATGAGCATTTTTAGGCTTGAAATCATTACAGCAGAGCTATAGCTAGAAATGTTTGTTTTGCACTCAACCTTCATATTGTTGCTCCCTTATAAAATTTGATATATACATCCATCTTAGTTTAAGAAGAGCAAACAATAGTTTTAGTTTTTGACCTCTGTAACCATAAAAAGGTCATTTTAAATAATTGTTCCTGTCCCTAAGAAAAATGTATGGATGGATCTACTGTATTTGTAACCAATAACTTGGGAATTTTAGAATGTTATGGACCATGTGATTTATATTTGTGTTTTTAAGAAGTTCATAAAGAAAGCAGAAACAAATGGTCCCATTTGAGTACACTGAGCATGTCTGACTGCACCCATGTATTTCAGCGACTAAAAGGAAGGGAAGTGGGAACTGCTAGTCTCTGGATCTTTCATTCATTCTTAGTGACAAGAGGGCCTGTGTGTTTATGAGGCTTCCTTCTACTGAAGGGTCAGCACAGTTGTGATTTGGTGTCTTTCCTTTGTAACAGGGGCCTAGTGTAAACCTGTTAGAACCAGGTTTGTTGAGTGCCTTAATCAGAAATCATACATTTCTTTCTGTGGTGGGCACTACTGTGTGGCTGCTTTTTTCATTTCATTTTCCTACAACCACTTTCATTTGGCTTGACATGTGATGTTCTTCGTGTTTCACTGTTGCAGTCATCATATTTGGGTTATCCCTGCTAGGGTAGCCCTCAGCGGGCCTGAATACCAGAGACTTAGTATTTCTGCGTCAGTTGCTGTCGGTTGAGGACTGACGTCAGGTCATCAGGGGTATAAAGGAAGGCAGCCGACGTCATTACATCAGTCTTTCTTGCCGTGGAGCCCAAAGCAGAAGCAGTTTACATGAGTGCCGGTCAGCCGCTATCTCAGTTTCGTTTCCAAATTGAAGTTGAAGTCTTTGAAAGCTAAGTACCCCATTGAGGATCCTTTTTTCTTGCACTAACCGATGTCAGAAAAAATGAATAATTGCCTCGCCTGCGGAAAGCAAATACCACACCAGGACTTCCACTCCTACTGCGTCACTTGTCTAGGCCCAGACCACGACGTCCTTCATTATTGGTTCTGTGCTTTGTTTAACGCCAGAACTATTCGTCGTCGGGCCCTTACTGTAGCCAGATTTTTCCGTTTACAGTCCTCAAATTCAGATATGACTTCCGTAAGCCATCTGGCAGCAGACCCTCTGAAAAAACGTAAAGATAAAGATAGAGACAGACCGCACAAGACTAAATCTTCCGATGATCCTACTGCCAAGCTGGTCGTCAGTCCTCCTGAATTCAGTGAGGTGCTTTCGCAGCCCCTGATGCCCGCTTCAGTTAATTTGAAGGCCTGTACCGAGACTCTTTCAGAGTCCAGTATGCCATATAACTCTTCTTTATCTAAGGATCCTGCGGTCATCTCTACCCTGGATGGGTCCAGAGCCGCTGTACAGGCACCAGCTTCTGAGGAAGTCATTCACAGCACCGAATCCAGACATAAACCAACACCTCCTTTCACGGCTTCAGTTCTTTCTAAACCAATCAAGTTCCTTAGGCACAGGGGTCGAACCACCCCCAAAAAACTGACTTCCAGCCATTCTTTGACACCTGCTCCCTTGCCTCAGTCACAAATGCTTAGAATGGCAGAGGACCTTATCATGCTGATTAGGAAAAGCCAACCCACTCCCTCAAAAGGAAAGAGAGATCTGTCTCTAGAAGTTTTGACTGAACAAGAGTCAGATGAATCTGATCTGACTATGAAGACATGCAGCCCCTTTCTACATATGAGGATTCTGATGCAGAGGAATCTGTTCCTTCAGCCTCTTCCCCCAGAGGATTTTTCCTTTGGGGAAACTCTGCATACCTTAAGGGAGTATTTCAAATTGGAGAGTCTAGACTACCCACAGTCTAAAAAGAGACTCAGAGAGTTCTTGGATCTTCCACAGCACAGGCCCTTAGCCATCCCTCCAGTCCTAGATGTGGTAGATGATGTCTTCATTGAATCCAGCTTGACTCCAGATGCCATAACTCATGTTCCCAGAAAGACAGACAGATACTACAGAGTCCCTGACTCTCACAGATATCTCTGTAAAAACCCAATGGCGGACCCTGAGGTCATTACTCAAAGCCCAAAAAGGGTTAAAGCTACTTCAGCTAAGAATCCCCCCCCCCCCAGACAGGGATTCCAGAGCACTGGACAGATGGGGTAAAAAGTATGCACCTCAGCTACTCTTGCTATTAGGGCACTCAGTTGTCAGTTCCATATGCTTAAATATTAGTAGCATACCTTGTAACTTCTTAAACAAAACTTTTCCTCCTTTTCTGCATGGGCAGAATCTAAAGATTTACAGGAATTAATGCACTCTGCTGGTCAAGTAACTAAACACACTTTGCACTTTGTTTTTGATGCCCTAGAAGCTTCTTGCAGGGCAGCAATCACTGGATCTGTCATTAGAAGACACGCATGGCTTAAGGAACAACCCCTGCCAGACCATATCAAATCAAAATTTTTGGATGCACCCTTGCACAAAGATAACTTATTTGATGCTAAAGCAGAAGAGGTGTTAAAAAATGGAAGAAAAAGCAAAATCTATGCAGACTGTTAAAGATTTCTTACAGGTACAGCCCCCCTAGGTTCAGCAGGTATTTTCCTTCTAAGCACTGGTCCTTTCCTGCACCTAGTAAATAGGGCCAGCCTAGGCCTCATGGAAACAGACTCCCAAGACAGCAGTCCCAGAGGTTGCAGAGATCTAAGCAGTGGACTGCCTTCACTTCAAAACCAGGGAGTTCTAAGCCACCCCTTATGGCAAAAGTTCACAATGACTCACTGCCTCCCTACCTCGCCTCTGCCCGCCATCACATACCCCTAGGAGAAAAACTCTCCCTTCACTCAAGCACCTGGGCCATCATTACCAAGGATCAATGGATTCTGAACATTGTGTCTCAGGGGTACACATTCTCTTTCCACACCCTTCCAACCCCCAAAGGGTTCCCAGACCTACCACCAAATCAGTGGGCAGAAGCACAAAAGCAAATCCATACCCTGCTCTCCTTGGGAGCAGTAGAACACGTTCCTGCAGAGCAGATAGGCCAAGGCTTCTACTCCAGACTTTTTCTGGTACCCAGAAAAGAGGGCACCTGGCACCCCATCCTCGACCTGCCCATTCTAAACACCTTCCTGGTGGTTCCAAAATTCAGAATGCTCACCCTCCAGCAGCTGCTACCCATGCTGTCCAAGGACGCTTGGCTAGTCACCCTGGACCTAAAAGAGGCCTACCTCCACATTCCCATCAGGGAGTCCTGCAGAAAATATCTTCGCTTCAGGCAGGATCTCAACAATTTCAGTTCTCTGCACTTCCGTTTGGCTTATCTACTGCTCCCAGAGTTTTCACAAAATACCTGCCTCCGGCCATTGCTTTTTGCAGACAAAGAAATATTCAAATTAACCCTTCTTAGACGACTGTCTTATTCAGGCAGACAGCCAGGAAAAGCTGCTCAAAGATCTGGCCTGTGTAAAGAACCTACTGCCCTCCTTAGGGTACACAATCAATGAAAAGAAATCCAAACAGGTACCCACTAAAAGGATACTCTTCCTGGGAGCAAGTCCGGACACAGCATCCCAGATAGCATGCTTAACACCAGAGAAACAAAGTTTCCTATCAGCTTACTTCTCTCAACTGGCCACCAGGCCCCAGCTTTCTGCAAGGGAAATCCTGCAAGCCCTGGGGTTCATGGCATCTTGCATACTCCTTATTCCATATGCCAGACTGCATATGAGGAAACATCAGTGGTACCTAAAGAGCCTTTGATGTCAACACTCAAGATCTGGAAACTCTTTCACCAATTATTCCTTGCCTGAGGAAGGAATTTCTTTGGTGGGCAACAGCCTGCTCCCACAACAAGAGACTGCCCTTCTCCTCACACCCTGCTGCCCAGACCATCACCACAGACGCATCACACTACGCTTGGGGTGCACACCTGGATGGCAGATGCATACAAGGCCAGTGGAACCCCCAGCATTTCCCCTTGCACATAAATCTAAAGGAGGTGATGGCTGTGCAGCAGGCCTTGATCGCTTTCAAACCCCTACTCTCTCCAGGGGTTTTTCTGATCAAAACAGACAACACCACAGTGAAGTGGTACATCAGCAAGCAGGGAGGGACTCACTCCTACCCGCTGTGCAGGCTGGCCATGACCCTTTGGTTCACAGCCTCTTTCCTGTTAACTACACCTGGTAGCACATTACCTGCCAGGCTCTCCCAACTCCCTGGCACACCAATTAGACAGAAAGCTGTTGGACCCACATGAGTGGCAGCTCAACAGAAACACTTTCTTACTAATAACTCAGAAATGGGGAACCCTGGAGGTCGACCTCTTTGCCTCCCACACCAACCATCAGCTCAGCAAATTCTGCACCAGAGAGTATCACTGCATGGCATGGAAAGTAGATGCCCTGTCCTTCCCCTGGGTAAACCTCTCAGTCTGTGCCTTTCCTCCCCTACCTCTCATTCCCAAAGTACTTATCAAAATAAGGGAGGAAAAACCAAGGACCATTCTCATAGCTCCAGACTGGCCCAGACAGCACTTGTACCCCTTGCTGTGCAGCCTGTCCCCACTGCTCCCATGGAATCTCCCTCAGATTCCCAACCTCCTAACCCAGAGGTCAGGGGAATTCATGCACCTCCAATTGCAGACGCTCAATTTGGCAGCTTGGCTTATAACCTGACCAATCTGCCCTCCTCAGTAAACTGGCCTCATGGATAACATCCAGAACCTGACACCCTAGCACCATAAATTTTCATGCAGATAAAACTTAAAAAAGGTTCTGCACCTGGATCCAGGCCAAGGGAGCCAATGCAGCACAACCCTCCATCCCTTTCATCCTGGATTACTTAGCTGACCTACTACACAGTGGTCTCTCTTTCTCCTCTATAAAAATTCACGCCTCTGCTATTTCCGCTCATTTTCTCACTGAGCAGCCTCTTTTTTCACACCCTCTGATCAAGCAGTTCCTCTGAGGGGCTAACAACTTGAGGCCCCCCAGAAGGGCACCAACACCAGCTTGGGACCTTAACTTTGTCTTGGAAAAGCTCACCCTGCCTGCATTCGAACCAGCTTCTTCAGCAGAGCTAAGATTTCTCTCCTGGAAGACAGCCTGCCTCCTAGCCATCACTTCAGCCAGAAGAGTCTCTGAGCTGCAAGCACTCATGGCAGTGGAACCCTCCATCATCTTCCATGCAGACAGGGTATCCCTCAGAACTAATCCATCCTTCATGCCCAAGGTGGTTTCAAGTGTGGCTCTCAACCAATCTATCCATTTGCCCACCTTCTTTCCTAACCTTCAAAACAAGGGGAAAAGGATCATGCACTCTCTAGATGTGCACAGCAGCTCAGATACCATCTGGACAGGACTAAACCCTTCAGAAAATCTGATCAACTGTTGGTTAGCTTTGCTTCAGGGGCACAGGGCAAAGCCATCTCCAAGCAAACCATTTCTAAATGGATAGCACATTGCATCCATTTCTGCTACAAGCAGCATGGCAAACCTCCCCCCAAGGGGGTCAGGACCCACTCCACCAGAGCAGCCTCCACCTCTGCAGCATTCCTCAGAGGAATCCCCACCAGGGACATCATGGAGGCTGCCACCTGGCATCTGTTCACACCTTTACCAAACATTACCAAGTGCCTTTCTTTTCTAAATCCAGGGCAGGTTTTGCCTCTGCAGTCTTGCAGGGCATGCTAGCCAGCCCCTAGCCTTCTTGATTGCCTCCACCCTTTTCCTCAGCTTTGGGAATCTATCCAAATGTGATGACTGCAACAGTGAAACACGAAGAGCATAGTACAGTTGTGTACACTTACCATAAATGTAGATGTTCGAGTGTCTTCACTGTTGCAGTCCTGGTTTCCCTCCCTCTTCCCCCTTTTTCTTTTTATTACTATTCTTCCTTGTTATTCTCCTTTCCTTAGAAGGTATTTTGTTTCCACTGGTGAGGTCCTGCCACCACTGCCTGCCCTCCTACTTTGGGGTTCCTGACCGGTTAGGGCAAGAAAAACTGATTTAATGGTGTTGGATGCCTTCCTTTATACCCCTGACGACCTGACATCAGTCCTCAAGCGACAGAAACTAATGCAGAAGTACTGTCTCTGGTATTCAGGCTGGCCGAGGGCTACCCCAGCAGAGATAACCCAAATGTGATGACTGCAACAGTGAAGACACTCGAACATCTACATTTATGGTAAGTGTAGACAACTGTACTTTTTAAGACTCTGTGTGGTATTGTTGCTTCTGAGTTAGACTAGAGCAAGCTGGTTTCAGTGACTTTTAAAATGAGTGCTAAGGCCTTTAACTCATTAACCCCGACTACCATCTCATAGTGCCTTTGTGGTTACATCAGAGCGCACTGTGAGACGATAGTAACTGCATGCTGTTACACCCGAGTGCCTTCTCGCAGCACACATAACCTTGCCGTCAGTTTGTAACTCCACTGTTGTAAATTAAGTTGAAAAAGTAACTGAACTTTGTTGGTTACTTTGTCAGCTTAATTTTCAGCATGAAGTTGTATGGTGTTCATATTTTAGTTTTCCAAGAAAATTGGCTTGCAATTCACTGTGTACTTTCCTCTCCCTAGAAAGCCAATTTTCTATGCCTCTAACTTGGACATGCTTTTTCAGGTGTTAAAATTCTGTCACAATTGTTAGGCCTCCTTTTACTCTTTCCATTTGTGAGCTTTCTCTAAACATGCTTCCGTCCCTTGGAACAGCTGTCCAAATGACTTAAAGAATATTGAACAATTTATTCAGTTTACAAAGTCTTTAAAAGAGTATCCCTTTAAAGACATAACCTTCAAATTCTTTCTGGACAAAAGCTGAGCTCCGTATCATCCAATATCTCATTTATCAGGCATAATCATTCTTTTATTTTTCACCATATGCTTTATTTCCTCCTCTTAATTTTACTATTTCAAATATTGTTTTACCTTTTCTTTTCGGTGAGGGTTAATAGCTCTCATATTCGTCTGAGGAATTATTTTTTAATAGTATTGGTTACAGCAGACTGCAGTTAACTGAAATGTGTAGATGTAATTTTTGCTAGTTCTGTTCCCCTAACACTTTTAGTGCTTACAAAACACTGGCTACCATCATGTCTAAATTAATTACGACAGAAACTAACAACATGGCGGCCGCCGATGGAGATGATTCACTTTACCACATTGCATTACTAATTGATGAACTGCGAAATGAGGATGTCCAGGTACGACCTGATTGCTTCACTCATTTGCTGTGTCAGAAATCACCAATGAAAGCAGGGCTGTTTACTATCGCAGGATAAATCTTGGTTGCAAGTTGCAGCCTAAGTAAGGGGGCAGGGTTGGAGCCGCACTGTGGTCCAAATCTGGAGACAGGACTAAACTGTAAGTTGAGCCTTGTGTTAGTTTTAGAACTATCAAGTATAACTTTTTTCCAGGTTGCACAGTGAGCACTATAGGGAAAGTAGCCGCTGTTTTTTTTTCTTGTTCATTCTTGGAAATAGAGCAAGACTTGAAATAGGCAATAATGACCAGGTTTCATGATCTTGTTATGAATTTACATTGCAATGTTTTGAATGACTGTTTTAAGCCTTAATATCATTTTGTAATTCTTGGTATTTGGCACTTTTTGTATTGTGTTCAACTTTGCATCATTACAGTCCTTGAAAATGACTGTATGAATTCTGCATGTGCTTTGAATATTAAGTGCAGAGTTTGGTAGAAATTGTAGTAGAAGTAGACTAGAGTTATGTGCCTTGAGATTGGGTAGTGCTCAGAATTCTGTAGGGAGGAATTCTGTCAAGTTGTTTTGTAACTTGCATATTATTTTTTATATGTTTATATGAGTGTATAGCACTACATCACCTAAAACAATCTCTTCCTGATAAGTTGTTTTTTTTTTTTTTACTTTTTGTTGCTGTATGAAGCAATGGTTTTACTACCATGGGGTAACCGAGAATTAAGTTGCCTAAAATACTGATTTGTTCTATGGCAATGTCTTTGCAGCTGAGAAGTATAAGATGCATTGTAAAAGTGACCTGTTTTTTTTGTCTTTTAAAGTTAACAGTTGTCATACATTACAAGAAGACATTGGCAACATAGTTTGTAGAAAGAAGTTTATTAACTATTTGCCCTAGAGAAATAGAGTGGCAGGATCCATCCTGTGGGAAATAAAATCATAGGTACTTACCAGATCATACACTCTGCCATAATAGTTAGAAGTTACTGTGGAATGGTATCTGTTCAGTAGATTCTGTAGGTGGAAGACTCAGAGTCACCTGCACCTTAATTTCTTCTTGCAGAGTGATTCCTGTACTGCCTCACAAAGTAAAACTGGCACGCTTTTCTATTGTTGAGTGCATATGCTTTCTGACTTTGATATGCTGGAGGTAAGCAATGTTCATAGTTGCACAACAACTACACAACAGATATGGTTTCAGTTGAGATTAAATTCCAACAAGTGTCAGTTATTGAGTAAGCACATATCTGGAGTAGACTTCCCATACATGTCAAGCAGAGCACCTCGCTGTCCCTCGAGTGGATGGGTAACAGAAAGTTCACTCTGGGGATCACTCCAGTGTCTCTGCTTGATAGAGGCACTGGGAACCAACGTTGGGTGGCATGATGCCAGGCACTTCTATGGGCTAGGCTTGTAAAGGTGCCAGGGCCATTAGCCTAGTACACATCTGTGAACCTTTGAACATGTGCCTAGGTGATTCACTGTTGACGTAGGCATGCTGTGTTGTTTTTCTTGACTTTGTCATTTGCTCTAGGGGTCAGAGTTTAACTTGCTGTCGTGTTTGTATATGTAGAGGTCTGTGTCATATGTTGCTTGTATTATAGGTTGTGCTCTAGTACTTCATCAAGTTTGCAACTTGAGATATTCCAGTACAAGTTCCCCTGTAGAACAAATAAGAATTATATCCAACATCTGTCGTATTCCATATAAATGTTTTATGTATGTATATGTACATGTGAGTGTGTATGTTTTAGAATGGCTAGTGTGTAATGTATATTGTAGCTGCCAGTATGCCTTCTGTTTTCTGTGAATATGATACTTTTATTACTCTGAAATGTGTTTCGTAATTGTCAGTACCTGCTGTTTTGTCAATGTAGGCAAAGCTTTCTTCGCAAGGCTCCTTTTGACAAGGGCCCTCTCCATTGGACTATATCAGTTCAAAGAAACAAATGTATATTCATACAAGAGAGTGTGCATATAATATATACAAGTACATTTGTGTGACATATACATTTATGTGTATTTTTGTTATATGCACATGGTGTATGTGTAATATTTGGGTTACATACATGGTAAACTGATATGTTTTGTCATAGATGGTGATATATTAAGCCATCCAAGTACATCAAGCACTCATTACTGTGATACTGCAGATTTACCTTGATGAGTGGTAAATGTTTCATTTTAATGCTTGTGTATACTCGGACATACTACTGAAGGGGTCATTGGGGGGAATGTTTCATTCTGGTTCTTATGCATGCTTGCACATACTACTCAAGGGGTCACGTGGCAGATGTTTCATTTTAGAGCTTGTGTATGCTGGGATATACTAATGAAGGGGCCATTAGGGAGGAGTGTTTCATTTTGGCTGTTATGCATACTTGGAAGGGCTGCTGAAGTAGTTGTCTGAGTGAGGTAAAGGTTATTACTTGCTGACTACTACCAGCATGCAGCTACCATATATTTTGGACATTTTTCCTGGCTTTGTCAGACCTGTGTAGAAAGTAGGTGGTAGGAGGAAGCGCTCAGTAATATCCAAGTGTTATAGTATTTCTACTGAATTATAATGATATACTATTTCTACTGAATTATAACGAATGCCTACTCAAAAGGTTATGTGCAGCAATTGTCACCTGTGTTTGAGCATGCATTACTTTCAAGTGATGAAATGCAGCTCATTATCACATTAACAATAAGTGCAGTTGCACTATCAGGTAAAACTCTCATTAGCTGTCACTGCTGAATAGAAGTCGTTATCACATTAATCAATGCACAAGCCAGGTTTGGGTTTTTGTCTACGTGGAGTCATTTCAAGCCATCCCCCAACCAGTTTCTTTCTACCATTTTTACAATTTGTTTGATATACAGTAAAGTCCTCATTGTGGTTATATGGTTCCCAGAAAAGACCAATATGCATATAAATGTCTTGGAGAACAGAATGGTCTTTTTAGAATTCCAGGCCTTTCAGAACTCATTCCTCTAGGGATAAGTGCTATCCAAACAGACAATCTCAGCGGTTTGGTCATCAACAAACAAGGGGGAACCAATCCCCTTTACCAACAAGCAATGAGAGTTGAGCTGTGGGTGATCTCCTCCAACTTTTCAGAGATTTGTGCCAACAGCCCTTGTGCTGCTGGGTGCATCACTGGGTGTTGTACCCAAACACGATGGATCTTATGATCGACCTGGATGGCAGTTGGGAACATGGAAACTCTTCATCTCAGTCCCATAGTGCTGCTTTCCTAGGTAAGCATGGCCTCAAGTGTGCCACTGTGATGCAATGTTTCCCTTCTGGCTTCACGCGACAAGTGGGATTGTGGGTGTGTGGCCATTCCTACCTTCACTGGGCTGCCAGCCATGCCTCCAGAAGTGAAAACCACTACAACTTGAGCTTTCTCACATCTAGTGTGAAGGT
Source organism: Protopterus annectens (assembly GCF_019279795.1). Classification (NCBI taxonomy): domain Eukaryota; kingdom Metazoa; phylum Chordata; order Ceratodontiformes; family Protopteridae; genus Protopterus; species Protopterus annectens. The sequence continues at coordinate 1,576,503,425 of NC_056739.1, read as the reverse complement.
GTACTGGATTGCAAGAAGAGGTATGAACTGGAGCAGACTCCTGCAGTTGTTGGAAGGGAAGTATTCCATCTACCCTACCCTGAGCCTGACATTCTTGTGCTGCACATTGGATGGAATGATGTCATGACTCACCCACTCGGATGGCTACGGTTTCAAATCAGAAAAATTTTTGAACACCTGCAGTCGTGGTGGCCATGTTATCATTTTGTGTGGTCTGACATAATTCCTCTCCAGATATGGAAAATAGCAAACAGTCAAAAGGCAGAGCACAAGGCTAGACGTTTACAGAATGGGTTCATACATGGCTTGATGCACAGGGTCGGTGGATCAACAATCTGTCATGACAACATCACCACAGAAGATGTTTGCCTTTTCAGAAGCGATGGCGTTCACCGGAGGATGGCATTGCGTTGTTCTGGACTGACCTCCACAATGGCGTGATGACAGCTGTGCATGATATATTGGTAACATGCAGCTAGTGAGAACGAATGGAAAGCAGCCATGACCAAGTAGGACCAGTATTGTAAGTAAAACTCTATTGTTATATTTTATGAACACCGTTGTCCACTACTGACGATACAGGAAAAGAACTGCTAGTGAACTTGTACACATACTGAGTAACACTTCATTTTCAGATTGTAAAAGAACTAACTGGTAGGGAGCTGGTGAACATGCTGAGTAAGAACAACTGTTTGAGGAGAGTGCTACCATGTACAAGACAGTATGTCAATAACCATCCTGCACTCATCACAGTTTTGTTTCAATTATGGTTATGAGAATTATGATTTCTTTTGCTATTGTGCTAAATAACTTTGTCAGGAAACATGTCATCAGAGTAAGTAATACCTCATTTTGAAAGCAGTATTAGTTACAGGATGGAAAAAAAAACTATTTGTATGCTGGACAAGTGTATAGATATCACATTATGTTTAGGACTTCGGTTATGAGAATTGTGATATTGTGTCATATTTGGTGAATAACTTTGTCAGGGAACATGTCAGTATGCAAAGTAGTAGCTCATTTTGAAGACAGTATTAGTACTTGCAAGATATAAAAAAAACTATCTGTATGCCGTACACATGTCCAGATACCACAGTTTGTTTGGGAACATTGTTATGAAAATTATGATATTTTTTTCATATTTTGCTAAATAACTTTATTAAGGAACATGTCATCATGGTAAGTAGTACCTCATTTGAAGGAGTATTAGTATTTACAGGATGGAAAAAGAACTGTGTCTGTATGCTGGACAGATGTACAGATATCATATTTTGTTTAGGACTTCGGTTATGGAAATTATGATTTTTTTCATATTTTGGTAAATAAGTTTGCTAGGGACCATGTAATTGTGCCACGCGGTAACTCATTTTGAAGACAGTGTTAGTCCTTACAACATGATAAAAGAAGTGTATCTGTATGCTGTACACATATACAGGTATCACAGTTGGTTTAAGACTTAGGTTATGGAAATTATGCTTTTTTCATATTTCGGTAAATAACTTTGCTAGGGAGCAAGAAATTGTGGCAAATGATACATCATGTTGAAGACAGTGTTAGTCCTTACAACATGATAAAAGAACTGTGTCTATGTGCTGTGCACGTGTACAGATATCACAGTTTGTTTAGGACTTAGGTTATGGAAATTATGAATTTTTTTCATATTTTGATAAATAACTTTGCAAGGGAGCATGTCAATGTGCTAATACCTCATTTGGAAGACTATATTAATAGTTACAACATGGTAAAATAACTGTGTCTGTATGCTGTACACATGCACAGATATCACAGTTTGTTTAGTCTTGTAGGATTATGAAAATTATACATTTGCAATATGTCTCATTATTATGCCCATATCTTTGCAAGGGGAGCACGGTGACGACACAAATGAGGCATCATTTGAAGCTGACATTGAGCCACACAACTTGTACACTGATATGTAGTATCTGTCTGTTACAGGTGATGAGATGTTATGCTTTGTTTATTTATCAGCTTTGAGAAATATATTAATCATATTTCTGTGAATATCTCTGTAACAGAGCATCACACAATAATGTTTAAGGTATCATTTTAAAGCTAACATTCATACGAACAAATGAATTACAAACTGTATGGGTCTACATGGTACATTCACCAAGATAGTGTGATTTGTTGTACCAAAAAGGTAAAAAATAAGCACAATATCAGCATTCCTTGCCAAATATTTAAAAATGACTTTGATACGCACTATCAACATTTACACTGTTGGAAAGGTCAGTGTCTGCTGAACAACTTTCGCTGTTACATTTTTAGTCTAACTCTTATAGTTAAAGAGTTATGAACATTTGTTTTCTGTATGGTATTAGAAATGGATTTTCTGAAAATGAGCTCAGGCTGCACTATTGTTCCTATGGTGGAATTAAGCAGGCAGCTTTTCCTGAACTGCTCCAGAGTGAATGAGTTAAATGTGAAGAAAAGAAACCATGAAACCATATGCTTACTCTTGCCTAGTTTTCAAACAGGTGTGAGATGCTTTACATTGGGAAGGTGTCTGATAGGGTGGACATTTACAGACACCCTGTCCCATAGACAAGCATTGTGCTCCTTTGATGAGAAAAATGAGAGAATGCTTCCACTAACAGCTGGGAAGTTATCAAAAGAAGGTCTTATTTAGGAGCAAACAACCTTTTCCCAGCAGGTCTGATTAATTTCCTTCATTCTCCTTTAAACAGGCATTTTAAAGCCTTAAGGTAACCTGTGTTAAAGGATTATAATACAGCTCAAAGGTTTTACTAGGCTGGCAGCCCTCTATTTCACTCTGTTACACACACAGTACACGCATTCAAACACACACATAAACATAGACACAAAACATCACATACACCATACCTGTGCCTGTTTTGTGAGAATGTCATCAGTGTTTCCTTTCCCTGCCCTCATATATCACAGATGATTTCAGTCAGTATTTAATGTTAGACATAAGAGTTTCATACTTCATATCCTTGTGTAAATCCATTGTAGTACAAACTCTGTTAAATTAGGGACTTTCTAAGTTTGTAGGAGGGATAATTAAAATCCATCCCTAATTTTGTCCTAACATTAATATTGGAACTGTCTTGATTTGTTGCACTACGAGTTTGAGGTATGCTTCCTGATGTTCATCATGCATACAGCTGCAGTCATTACAGATGGGTTATCCTGCCGTCAGGCGGGTCCTCAGTCGGCCGAATTCCAAAGTCTAGGTCCGGCATTGGTTGTCGTCGCTTCCTCCCTGACGTCAGTGCGGCAGGGGTATAAAAGAGGCAGCAGACGCCATTTTCTTCAGTCTTTCTTGCCGTGCGGTGCCCGAAGCAGAAGCAGTTCGCAAGTGCCGGTCGGCCAGCTCCTGAGATTTATGAAAGTATTTCAGCCGAAGTCTTCTTTAAAGCTAAGTACCCAGTTGGGGAAACATTTCTTGCCTCAGACCGATGTCAGACAAAGTTAATAATTGCATTTCTTGTGGGAAGCAAATACTGCATAAGGATTTCCACTCTTTCTGTATACCTTGCTTAGGGCCAGACCACGACGTCTCGGCCTGCCGTTTTTGTGCTAGGTTCAACAAGCGCACTATTAAGCGCCGGGCGGAGTTTGCCCTTCATTATTTTGGCAAAAAATGTAATTATATCATGTCGTCGGATACTCCGACACCAGTTTTAAGCAAAAGACGCAAAGACAAGGACCGACATCCGAGGTCTGCTCCGAGTACTGAGACCATGCTTAGGCCGACTACCGGTTCTCCGGTTCTCAGCGAGGCGCCTACGCAGCCCCTGACTACCGATTAAACTATTTTACCGGTGACTTCAGTACCCGAGGTCACAGGCTCCTCAGTCTCCATTCCCACTGCAGATACCGACGCAACTCTTGGCAGGGAAACTGAAAATTTAGTCAGGCCTGCCATTTCTGAAGGCGTCTTCAGGCCTTCCACCTTCTCTATTAAATCCTTCACTAAATCTAAAGCTGCCATGAAAACTAAAAAACAGGGTCCTCAGACCTCCTCTCAAGGCCCCATGCCTAAAAAGCAGATGCTTAAAATGGCTGAGGATTTGATAACTCTCATCAGGGGCTCTCAACCCCCCTCTGACAAAAGACCCAGATTGGAGGAAGACTACCCTTCCTCAGACCAGGCTTCTATTACCTCAGACCATTCTGAGGACCAGGATTATGCCTATTCCCCTTTCGAAGACTCTGATGCTGAGGAGTCTATTCCCTCGGTCTCCCCCCCTGAGGACTACTCTTTTGGGGAAACCCTGCATACATTGAGGGAGCACTTCCACTGGGAAGGCCAAGATTACTCAGATTCCAAGAAAAGGCTCAGGGAATTTCTACTGCTCCCCCAGCATAGGCCCCTGACTATCCCTCCTGTTTTAGATATTTTGGATGATGTGTACGCAGAAGCCAGCCTTAATCCAGATTCTTTACCTCCAGCCCCTGTTAAACCAGACAGGTATTACCGGGTTCCTGATTCTCACCAGTTCCTTTATAAAAGCCATACTGCAGACCCAGAAACAATTTCCCAGGGTCCCAAGGGAATAAACGCCTCTACTGCTAAAAACCCTTTACCTTCAGAGAGAGATTCCAGAGCATTAGAAAGGTGGGGGGGATAGGTGTATACATCTGCCACTTTAACCATGAGGGCATTAAACTGTCAATTTCATATGTTAAAGTACCAACAGTTTTTGTTATCTCAGCTGAAAAGCAAAATGACACAAACAGAACAACCAGATTTGAAAGAGTTGCAGGATTTGTTGCATGGAGCAGAGCAAGTGAGTAAACATACCTTGCAGTGTGGTTTTGATGCTTTAGAGGCCTCATGTAGAGCTGCTGTCACGGGGTCTGTTATACGTAGACATGCTTGGCTCAAAGAGCAAACCTTACCAGATCATGTCAAAGCAAAGTTATTAGATGCACCACTTCAAAAAGATGTATTGTTTGGTGTTAAAGCTGAGGAGGTACTAAAGAAAATGGAGGAAAAAGCGAAATCTATGCAAACAGTGAAATATTTCTTACAGGTACAACCTCCACGCTTCAGCAGAAACTGGCCTTCAAAAAATTGGTCCTTTCCTGCCACGGACAGACCTCAAAGGGGCAGATACAGATGCCCAAGGGGTAGAGGACAACCTCAAGGATCTTACAGAGCTAGACAGTGGCAAGCACCAACCCCAAGAGGTGGAGAAGATAGATCACAGTCATTTAGAAAACAGACACAATGACTTCCCCCTATGCCTGCCAAACAAAGCTTTAATGGCAGCACCTTTGGGCAGAAAACTGGCATTATTTTCAAAAAACTGGCACATTGTTACAAAAGACAAATGGATTCTGGACATTGTAGACAGAGGCTACAGGTTCCACTTTCACACCCTTCCAAAAATGAGAGGCTTGCCAAACCTGCCACAAAATCAAAGGGCAGAGACACAAAGACAAATTTCCGCTCTCATGGATATGAAAGCAATTCAAGAGGTACCTGCAAAAGCGCAAGGTCAAGGTTTTTATTCCAGACTATTCCTGGTACCAAGGAAAGACAAAGATTGGAGAGCCAACTTAGACCTATCCATCCTAAACACATATCTACAGGTGCCAAAATTCAAGATGCTCACATTACAGCAGCTTCTTCCCATGCTGGGCAAGAAGTCTTTGCTGGTAACATTGGACCTCAAGGAGGCATACCTGCATGTCCCTATCAGACAAGATTGCAGAAGATACCTCAGATTTCTTGCAGGTTCAACCCATTACCAATTCTCTGCATTGCCCTTTGGCTTATCTACTGTGCCCAGAGTGTTTAAGAAATGCCTGGCATCAGTAATTGCCTTCTGCAGACAACAAGGAATACAAATCTACCCATATCTGGACGACTGCCTGATCCAAGTGGACAGCAAGGACATTCTATTGCAGCATCTGGCGTTTGTAATAAAACTGTTAAACTACCTGGGATACACAGTGAACAAAAAGAAATCAAAACTAATACCTTCTCAACAGATAATTTTCCTGGGTACCAGCTTAAATACAACCACCCAGATGGCCTACCTCACGCCAGACAAACAAGGACAACTGTCTCAATACTTCAACAAAATGGCAACTTTCACCAGACTAACTGCAAGGAAAGTCCTGCAGGCTCTGGGATTCATGGCATCTTGCATCCTACTAATACCATGTGCAAAGCTGCATATGAGGAAACTACAATGGTACCTAAAAAACTTCTGGTCTCAACACAGCCACAGCTTGGAAACAATTATACCACTCATTCCATGCCTTCAAAAGGAATTTTTGTGGTGGGCTCAAGCATGCCAAAGAAACACAGGTCTCCCTTTCTGTGTACCTCAAGCAACTCAAATCATCACAACGGACGCCTCAGACTACGCCTGGGGAGCACACCTGGCAGATCAGTGCATTCAGGGAAAATGGTCCCAAAAAGAGAAGCACCTACACATCGACCAAAAGGAGATGCTAGCTGTGCAAAATGCTCTTATGACCTTCAAAGACCTACTGCATCCAGGCCAGCTATTGATAAGGACAGACAACACCACAGTTATGTGGTACATAAACAAACAGGGGGGAACTCATTCATACCCCCTGTGCAGGCAAGCCATGACCCTATGGAACACAGCACTGGAATTGCAAATTCAACTACAGGGACAATTCCTGCCAGGGAAGGAAAACACATTGGAGGACAACTTAAGCAGAAATATGACAGACCCACACGAATGGAAGTTGCATCCTCAAGTTTTCTCAAAGATAACTCAGGCATGGGGACAGCCAGACATAGATCAATTTGCTACCCACAGAAATTACCAGTTGGAAAAATTTTGTTCAAGGACCTATCATCCACAGGCCTGGAAAGTGGACACACTCTCTTTCAATTGGACAACATTGACAGTCTATGCCTTCCCGCGTCTTCCTCTACTGACCAAAGTTCTATTAAAAGCCAGTGCAGAGAGGCCACAAATGATTCTCATTGCTCCAGACTGGCCACAACAACACTGGTATCCTCTCCTAAAGAGCCTGACACACTTCCCACCATGGATCCTACCTCTAGTCCCTCTTCTGTTGTCCCAGCACAACTACAAAACCCTTCACAGCCAGCTCAAAACCCTAAATCTAGCTGCATGGAGAATACCTTAATTTCCCAACAGACTCTCCTCTCCAAGGAGGTGCAGGATGTCATCTTGGAGGCCAGAAGACCCTCTACTAGAAAAGCCTACTCCGCCAAATGGAAACGATTTTGTTCCTGGAATCAAGAAAAGGGCCAGAATCCTTGGGTAATAAATATACCTAAAATTTTACAGTACCTAGCTGAGATGTTAAACAGTGGCCTTTCCTTCTCCTCCATCAAGATCCACGCTTCAGCCATTTCTGCACAATACAATACAGATCCTCCTTTATTCTCACATCCTCTATTAAGGCAGTTCCTCAGAGGGGCAAAAAATATAAAACCCCCACAGAAACCGCCAGTCCCAGCTTGGGACCTCAACTTCGTATTGGAAAAGCTGACCCCGCCTCCCTTTGAGCCGGCTTCTTCAACAGAGCTACAATACTTGTCATGGAAAACAGCCTTCCTTCTGGCTATTACCTCAGCACGCAGGGTTTTGGAACTACAGGCCCTCATGGCTGTGCAACCATTCATCATTTTCCATCAGGACAGAGTTTCCTTACGAACCAACCCTACCTTCATGCCAAATGTAGTATCCAGTGTAGCTTTGAATCAGACTTTTCATTTACCTACCTTTTATCCACATCCACAGAACAAAGGGGAGAGACTACTACATTCCTTGGACATTCACAGACAACTTCATTATTACTTGGACAGAACAAAGCCATTCAGGAAATCTGAGCAGCTCTTTGTGTCCTATGCTACAGGTGCTCAAGGAAAGGCTATTTCCAAACAGACAATTTCAAAATGGATAGCCCACTGCATATGCTTTTGTTATTCATTTCATGGAAAATCTGTGCCTGTATACATCAGATCCCACTCCACCAGGGCTACAGCTACCTCTGCAGCTTTCCTCAGGGGGGTCCCTACCAAGGACATTTTGGAAGCAGCTACTTGGAGTTCAGTGCATACTTTCTCCAAGCACTACCACCTTCCACTATACTCAAAATCTAGAGCAGGCTTTGCCACAGCAGTCCTGCAGGGCATCCTCGCCCCTCCTAGTTCCACTTAGTGCCTACCACCCTTACTTAGCTTTGGGATTCTACCCATCTGTAATGACTGCAGCTGTATGCACGATGAACATAGTACAGTTTTGTACCTACCATAAATGTAGATGTTCGAGTGCTCATACAGCTGGAGTTCAGGTTACCCTCCCACCATCCCCTCTTAGGACAGGCCTTATGACAAACACCTTTATCATACAACCTATTTGGGGTATTCTTTTATGGTGTATTTGCTTGCAACTACTGTTTTTGATTTATCTACATTGCATGTTTGCATAATATTATGTTTTGCCTTCTTTCTGGGGGCACCTGACATCTGGGGCAAGAAAAACTGAAGAAAATGGCGTTGGCTGCCTCTTTTATACCCCTGCCGCACTGACGTCAGGGAGGAAGCGACGACAACCGACACCGGACCTAGACTTTGGAATTCGGCCGACCGAGGACCCACCTGACGGCAGGATAACCCATCGCAGCTGTATGAGCACTCGAACATTTACATTTATGGTAGGTACAAAACTGTACTTTTCCTGTCCCTCACCCTCATATGTCACAAACTGTTATAGGCATTGAGTAATGCCAGAGATCCTAAATATTTGTTAAAAAAACACATCTTGCACTAATTTGTGTTATTGCTCCAAGTTAATTGCAAGGTTTACTGTGGCAAGAGTGCAAGGTTCAAATCTCATGCTGCACATTCCCCTTCTTTGTATGTGACGTTTTAAAACTTTTATGTTTTTGCTCATCACATCTCTGGTGTCTAGTGGCGGTGCAGAGAATTAATATCCTATGTGGGAGGTGGGAGGATACAGGGCTGGTATCACTTTTAGTGCCTTTAAGGTTCACTGCTTATAATATTATCATTGGTGTCTAGTGGTTCTTCATAGCATTTTTTTTTTATTTTTAATTAAACGCCTTTAAGGTACCCTATACAGAATATCCTTGGTACCTAGTGTCCCCAGCACCAACATCACCAACCAAAGTCTTCAGTATTCTCCTTGATGTCCACTGCTTTTCCCCATCCCCATTAAGTTTAGATGCCTTTAAGGTATAAGTTCATAGATAAAGACTATGCTGTCAGTCTGCAGACTGTTATAAGCCTAACCAATACCCAGAGGTCCAAATCAAATTTTGTACTTTGTGTCTATGAGTTAAAGGAATTAAATATTATACCAAACCCTCCCCAAGTTATCAATGGTGTCTAGTGTTTACTTCCCAACACATGTTTTAAAAGTTAGCCCTAGTGGCTACTGGTCCCCCCGTCCCACATCTGAAGAATTATCTCTGTGTCTAGTGGTCTTCCTTGACCCATGTCTGAAGATTTATCCCTGGTGGCTAGTGGTCCCCCTGGCCCAGTGTTGTAGGCTTTGCTTGTTAGCCTTAGCATTGTGTGGAAGTATAACAGACACTGCAACCTACACACACACACACACACACACACACACACACAGTCCCAAATTCATTCCATACACACAGACACACACACACTTCAACTACCCCCTGCCTACCCCCGCCACACTCCTACCTCCCATGTAGACACATATTCACATATGCTGCCCCTCACATACATGCACACACACACATCCCCTAACACTATCTGACCACTAAACTCTCCAGCACGTACACCTACTACAATGGATGAACACACCCATTTAGCTGTGTTTATTGCTGTTAGCAGCCCCTTGGTAATTTAAACAACCAAGCTTAAAGCTTTCACACAGGGAGTTCCAAGTGAGACCATATGCCTCTCTCCCAGAATGCCTTATTAGCATCTGTCATGGCTGCAGAGGCAACCCACCTCTGTGCTGCTCGTCTCTATGTTGCTGCACCATGGCAGGGCTCTCTGTGAATCAAAAAGTATTACTTCTAGTTTATACACTTCATGTACACTTCACAGTAGCTTTTTTGAGTAGGGGGCATTTTATTTTAGATTTGTATATTGGAAATCAGTAGTTCTATGTAAGCTGTGCTACTTCTTTGGAGAGGGGTGTGAAGTGATCCCCTACCCTCTTCTTTGAACTCTACAGCAGTTGAAGTAATGGCTTTAGTAACCTAAATGGAACAGTATAGTATACAAGTATTTGAATCTGTGAAACAGCAAATATGTATTGGTTTTTAAAGCTGTATTTAAGATGGTAGCTGACATATAATAATGATTTGTTACTCTCTATTTATGCAGGAAAATAGTGTTAAATTGAAGTAAATGTCATTATTTTATTCATAAAAATACGGTGGTTATAAGTCATGCAGTCTGTACAATGTACAACATATACCGTGTCAAAATGTAAATTGCACAGAGTATGTATATAGAAACTGTTAGCAACTGAAAATAGATTTGCTTCTTAAATTTATATACATTTATAGCATTTTCAGCTTAACAGTTAATTTTATTATTTGGACAACAGCCTTTTGGGCTCAGCCTTCTCCACTCTCCAAGGAAAGCATTATCCAAATTTAAGAAAAAACAGAGTACATTGGACTCATTTAAATAGAGAGAAAACAGCTGCAAGTTTAGGTATTGTCTTACTTCTAGACTGTACATAGTGGATCACATAGGGTTGAAGAATTCAGCACATACAGAGGAGATGGAGAGTAGTATTTGTTTTGGACTATCATGGCGGATTGTCCCTTGCCATTGAGGGTGGTTGAGGAGGTCTGCCCATCTCTTAGGGGCTTGTAATAGATGAAGCTCTAACTTGATGTAAATGTCAAAACCTATTGAAATAATGGGTGAAGAGAATATATACTAGGAAAATAATTAATCTGAAGTAGTTTACTTCATTTGATCTTCAACCTGTAGGAATACGGATCCGTATTGGATCCAAGCTGTCAACTTCACAAGCATCTGCTCCAAGCTCCTCCCCTTACCCATAATACACCACTGCCACCTTCCATTCCTCAGATCTAGTTTGCCATGGCTATCGCTTGCATCGTGGTCTCTGAGCTCCAGTGTTGTGAGTAGTGTTTTCAAAGTTTCTATCTTAAATTTAATAGTTTTTTGGGTGTGTGCTTTTAGTAGTGTAGGTTTTCTCCCCTTTCCTCCCCCTTGCTGGTGCGTTGTGTTAGAAAAAGTTTCTAGTTAGTTTTCTTGTTAGTTAGAGTCCCCCCTCAGCTGTGTGTGTGTGTGTGTGTGTGTGTGTGTGTGTGTGTGTGTGTGTATCTTGAGTGTCTGGTGGGTTAGTGTGAGGCCTTGTGTCTCTTATTTTTTTTTTGGATGGCTGATCAGCGAAAATAAGTGTTTAGAAAGTGCACAGAGTCTGGCCACAAACTGTCGCCTGCCGACAGCCAGACTCTGTGTGTTCATTTGCTTAGGTTCCTTCGGACTGTAGTATTTGCATGGGTTTTAATCTGTGAGCCCTAAAGGATCGTAGGGCAAAGCTAGTAATGAAGGGTCTCCTTCCTACTATGGAGGTGGCTGCCTCCACTACCTCTTTGGTCACAGCTGTGACCGCTTCTTCAGCGCCCTTCCTCTGCCTCCCAGGCTGAGACTCACCCTCCTGCCTCTAGGCCTGTGGAAGGAGAGCATCATAAGGGAAGAGAGAAAGAGAGAGAGCATAAGGCAGATAGGAGGAAGAGGTCCCTGGACCGTTCAGCTCCGGCTGGGCCTCCTCCAGAAATTCAGTTCATTCATCAACCTGACTCCCCTCGGCTCCAGTCACCCAGGTTTTTGCCAGAGCTGGAGGAGCCCATGTCCTCTTCTAGGGCTTCGGCTCACCGACCTGCCAGGTTGGAGTCCGTAGCATCGTCGCGGTCCACCCACAGTTTATCCAAAGCTGACATGGATAAAATAATGGGGAGATTTATTCGCACACAAATACAGATGGCAGTCTTGCCAGCCCCCTCTCCCTCTGGAGGGGGGAGCTCGCTTCCCTTCTTTACACCTATTTCTCCTTCTCTGATCCGACCTCCAGGCTCAGAGTATATGGATCTGAGAGGCTTTGGAGTCAGGGGGCCGGTCCCAATGGTACCTGTTACCTCGACACTGGTAGCTGTCCATTACCCAGGACCGATGGGTCCTAAACATTGTATCACAGGGATACAGATTCTACTTTCACTTACTGCCAACCCCAAGCAGGTTGCCAGACCTTCCTCCAAACCAGGGGGCAGAGGCTCAAAAGCAAGTACTTTCTCTTCTCAGTATCAGGGCTATTCAGCCTGTTCCAGTAGAGCAAATAGGGCACTGTTTCTACTCCAGACTGTTCCTGGAGCCCAGAAAAGAGGACTCTTGGCTCCGTATCCTGGACTTGCCCATTCTCAACACCTTCCTGGTGGTCCCAAAATTCAAATTGCTTACACTACAACAGCTGCTTCCTATGCTAGACAAGGACTCCTGGCTAGTCACCCTAGACCTAAAAGAAGCTTATCTGCACATCCCCATAAGGGAATCTTGCAGGAAATATCTACGTTTCAGGGGCAGGCTGTATGCACTATCAGTTCTTTGCACTTCCCTTTGGCTTATCTACTGTGCCCAGGGTATTCACAAAGTGCCTGGCTCCAGCCATTGCATACTGCAGGCAGAGAAAAATTCAAATTTATCCATACTTGGACGATTGCCTGATTCAGGTGGACAGTCAGGAATTGCTACTTCAGCACCTGGCATGGTAAAGAGACTTCTAACTTCTCTGGGGTACACCATCAGCGAAAAGAAATCACGTCTGGTGCCCAGTCAAAAGATTGTATTCCTGGGACCAAGCTTGAACACAACTTCCCAGATGGCATTCCTTACTCCAGAAAAGCAGGTTTATTTGACAAACTACTTCAAACTAATGGCAACCAGAACCCAGCTATCAAGAAAAATACTGTAACCCTAGGGTTCATGGCCTCATGCACTCTACTAATTCCATATGCAAGACTGCATATGAGGAAACTTCAATGGTACTTAAAAAGTCTCTGGTGCCAACATTCTCAGGACCTGAAAACAATTATTCCTATCATTCCTTTTTCTAAGGGCAGAGTTCCTTTGGTGGGCAGAGGCTTGCAACCACAACAAGGGACTCCCTTTCACTCAACCCCTCGCTGCCCAAACCCTGACAACAGATGCATCAGACTATGCATGGGGGGATCACATGGCTGGCAAATGCATTCAAAGCAAATGGAGCACAGGACAAATTCACCTACATATCAATCAAAAAGAAATGTTAGCTGTACAGAATGCTCTGACAGTCTTCATATACCTTATCCTTGCAGGACAACTCTTGATAAAGACAGACAACACCACAGTTATGTGGTACATAAACAAGCAGGGGGGAACTCATTCCTACCCACTCAGCAGGTTAGCCATGGGACTGTGGAACACAGCCTTGAGCAATCAAGTGCACCTGCAAGCTCAATTCCTGCCAGGCAAACAAAATTCACTGGCAGATGACTTAAGCAGAATTCTACTGGACCCACACGAGTGGAAACTGGAACCCAACTCATTCAAACTTCTAACCCACAGGTGGGGGGGGGTCACCAGCGGTGGAACTCTTTGCTTCCCCCCAAAACCATCAATTGAGCAAATTTTGCACCAGAAATCCCCACAGCCAAGCATGGAAAGTGGATGCCCTATCCTTTACATGGGAAAACATCTCAATTTATGCCTTTCTCCTTCTGCCCCTCCTCTCAAAAGTACTACTCAAGATCAAACAGGACAAACCAAGGACAATCCTTATTGCACCAGACTGGCCCCGCTAGCACTGGTACCCACTCCTACACAGTCTGGCAGCAATGCCACCCTGGCACCTACATCAGACCCCCACCCTGCTGTCCCAGCAGGAGGGACAGATTTTGCATCCTCAGCTGCAAACCCTAAACCTTGCAGCCTGGCTTATTCTCTGAATACACCACCAGCAACCCTCAACAAACAGGTGCTGGACGTCATCCTTGAGGCCAGGAGGCCTAGTACTAGGAAATCCTATTCAGAAAAATGGAAAAGATACTGTTCTTGGAGCCAGTCTCAAGGAAAGGACACAGCTGTGCCCACATTACCTCAAATATTAGATTACCTAGCAGAGCTGCTCCACAAAGGCCTATACTTCTCTTCTATTAAGATTCATGCCTCTGCCATTTCAGCTCATTATAATACTGAACCCCCCCCCCCTCTCTTTTCTCACCCTCTGGTCAAACATTTCCTGAGAGGACCTAACAACTTAAGACGCCCAAGGAGAGCTCCCACCCCTACCTGGGACCTTAACTTTGTACTAGAGAAGCTCATGCTTCCCTGTTTTGAGCCTGCAGGTACAGCACAGTTAAAATTCCTCTCTTGGAAAACAGCCTTACTTCTAACCATCACTTCAGCAAGAAGAGTGTCTGAGTTACAGGCACTAATCGCTGTGGAACCCTTCATTTTCCATGCTGACAGGGTTTCCCTCAGGACTAACCCATCTTTTATGCCCAAGGTGGTATCCAGTGTGGCTCTAAACCCATCCATTTACCAACCTTTTTCCATAATCCTTAGAATAAAGGGGAAAGGATCCTACATTCTTTGGACATACACAGACAACTCAGGTTCTACCTTGACAGGACTAAGCCTTTCAGAAAATCTGACCAGCTGCTAGTCAGCTTTGCTACAGGGGCAGAGAGCAAGGTCATTTCAAAGCAAACCATTTCCAAATGGATAGCACACTGCATCCATTTCTGCTACAAACACCGTGGAAAACCTACCCTACAGGGGATCAGAACTCATTCCACTAGGGCTACCTCAACCTCTACAGCATTTCTCAGGGGACATCCTGGAAACTGCACCCTGGAGTTCTGTACACACCTTCACCAAGCATTACCACTTACCTATCTTTTTTAAATGCAGAACTCTATTTGCCACAGCAGTCTTACTAGCCATCCCTACTATTACTTGACTACCTCCACCCTTTCTCAGCTTTGGGAATCAACCCAAGTGTGATGACTGCAACAGTGAAACACAAAGAACATAGTACAGATGTGTACACTTACCATAAATGTAAATGTTTGAGTGTATTCATTGTTGCAGTCCTGGCTACCCTCCCTCCAGCCCCCTGACTCTTCTATGCTTTCTACCTATCCTCTTTTGGCCATATCTTATGGCCATGGTATTTACTTTTTACTGGAGGTGTTCCACACCATGTAATTGCTTCCTATTTTGGGGGCTGCTGACATTGGGGGCAAGAAAAACTGATGTAATGGCGTCAGCTGCATGTTTTATACCCCTGACAACCTGACAGCATCCGATGCAGAAATCCCAAGACTCTGGTATTCTGGCCGACTGAGGGCTACCTGCAGGCAGATAACCCAAGTTTGATGACTGCAACAGTGAATATACTCGAACATCTACATTTATTCTGTACTTTTCTTTTACGTCCAACGGTCAAAGATCCTACACCCCCTGTGGGACTTTACTGTGGTGTTGCAAGCTCTGGTTGCCCCTCCCTGTGAACCTGCAGCAACTGTAGATCTTAAATTTCTATCCTGGAAGACAGCCTTCCTAGTGGCCATCACCTTGGCTAGGAGGGTCTCAGAACTTCAGGCATTGTCTGTCAAGGTTCCATATATGGTTTTTCATAAGGACAGGATTTCTCTTTGTACCAATCCCTCCTTTCTTCCAAAAGAGGCATCTAAGATCAATATCAATCAGACTATCAATCTACTTGTTTTCTTTCCAAATTTCAAAAATAAAGCTGAATACAAGTCGCATTTGTTAGATGTTCATAGACAACTACAATTCTATTTACACAGGACAAAACCCTTTTTGCAAATCTGACCAGTTGTTTGTGCCCCTCTCTAAACCGTTTTTGGGTAAACCCATTTCCAAGGTAACCATTGCTAGGTGGGATTTCTCTCTGCATCCTTTGCATCCTTCAGATTTACAAGGACAAAGGCTTGTCACCTCCGGGTCAGGTTAGAGCTCATTCCACGAGGTCCATGGCTACTTCCACTGGCTTTTGGTCCAGAGTATCCTTAGATGACATTTGTTCCTTGGCTACTTGGTCCTCATCTCATACTTTTATTTCTCAATATAAATTGAATTTGATTTCTAGAGGGAGCGCATCCTTTGGCTCCGCAGTGCTCCAGAATATCCTTCCATGAGAGCCACACAGGTGTACAAGTAGCTGGGGACTCTGTCCCACAGGTTGAAGATCAAAGGAAGTAAACTACTTCAGATAAAGAAGTTATGTACTTACCATAATGTTCCATCTAAGTAGTTCCACTTAATTTGTCTTCAACCGTCTCTCCCTCCTTCTCCCTGGCCTTACCATCTTGGCATGTAGCAGAGCATGCTTTTTAGCGGCTTTTGGTCTATGTTTTGAGTGGTGGCACAAATTGTGTACGTTTAGGTGTATTGGATTGGGTTGTTTGGTTTTAGGGTGCAGCAAACTTGATCTGAGGGATGGGAGGTGGTGGTGATGTATTATGGGCAGGGGAGGACGTTGGAGCTCGGAGCAGATGCTTGTGAAGTTTTTGGCTCAGGTCCGATTCAGATCCATATTCCTACAGGTTGAAGACAAATGAAGTAGAAATACTTAGTTGGAATGTTATGGTGAGTACATAACTTCTTTTTTTAATAATTTGTTTGCCTTTAACATTACTTTGATGATCAAAATGGATGGTGCAGTGGTGCAGTGATTAGCGTTGTTGCCTCACAACAAGAGGCTCTTCAGTGTGATTCTCGGCTGGGGTACCTTCTGTGCAGAGTCTGGGTGCTCTCATTTCCTTCCATGTTACAAAGACATGCATCTGGAGCATTTCTCCCCAGGCCACCGCTGCAAATTGGCTTATTCCACGTCAGACTTTCCCAGTAAACAAATATGAAATAAATAAATAAATAAAATAAGTGATCATTGCATTATTACACAAACAGTATGCTTCCAAATGAGATAGGAGTGATAAGGAAAACTGTATGTAACACCTGGTAGGAGATCAATACTTCTCTTTTTAATTGTCAGTGGATAACTTTACAGGCAATGGACTTGCCTTTAGTACTGAGTAAGTTGTACCTGTTTTAGGTTACTTAACTGATGTTCTTCGTGTTTCACTGTTGCAGTCATTACATTTGGGTAATCTGCTAGCAGGTTGCCCTCAGTCGGCCTGAATAACAAAATCTTGGGTCCTGCCTCAGTTGTTCTCTCTTCTTCCATGACGTCAGGTCATCAGGGGTATAAAACATGCAGCTGACGCCATTTTACCCAGTCTTTCTTAATGCGCGGTGCAGTTCGCAAGTGCCGGTCGGCGGATTCCTGAAATTTTCATATTCAAGTTTCAGAACCGAAGTCTTCAACTAAAGCCAAGTACCCCGTTGGGGAAACATTTTCTTGCTTCTTACAGATGCCAGTAAAAGTTAATAATTGCATTACTTGTGGGAAGCAAATACTTCATAAGGATTTTCATTTGTACTGTATTCCTTGCCTAGGCCCTGATCACAACGTGCCTTGCTGTCGGTTTTGTGCTAGATTTAACCAACGCACTATTAAGCGTCGGTATATTTTTGCTTCTAAATATTTAGTTTCAAGATTCAATTATCCTGAAATGTCGTCGTTTAGCAGTCCGACTACCGGAGTTCATAAAAAACGCAAAGAAAAAGACAGAGACAGACCGTCGAGGTCCAAAACCAACGGCAAAGCTTCTCCTAAGCCAGTTGCCGTTTCGCTGGTACTCAGCAAGGAGCTTTTACAGCCCCTGATACCCGCTACTTTTGAGTCGCAGGCCTCTACCGAGACCCATTTGGAGTCAGGTATGCCGCGAGGTTCTCAGAGTATTGAATCCACGGATGTCTCTCCCTTGGATGGGTCCGGAGCCACTGAGCAGGCACCGGCTTCTGAGGGTGTTTTCAGGCCTCAACATTTTTATATTAAACCGACGCCAGCAACAAAAACAAGGTAAAAAACAATTTCTATGTCTAAAAAACCGATGCATGAGCCATGTGCTCAGGCCCCTATGCCTAAAAACAGATGATCAAAATGGCTGAGGATTTAATTACCTTGATCAGGGGTTCACATCCCCCCCCCCCCCCCCCCCGCTAAGAGGCCTAGGCAAGGCATTGATTATGAATCTTCAGATCAGGTTTCCATTTCTTCTGATTCCTCTTCTGATCAGGAATTTTCTATTCCACCCTATGAGGATTCTGATGCAGAGGAATCCATCCCATCTGCATCTCCTCCTGAGGATTACTCTTTTGGAGAGACTTTGCATACTTTAAGGGAACATTTTCACTGGGAGAGTCAGGACTTCTCTGAATCAAAAAAGAGGCTTAGGGATTTCCTTCTTTTTCCTCAGCATAGGCCTTTGGCAATACCTCCTGTATTAGACATTGTTGATGATGTGTTCTCAGAATCAAGCATGGCTCCTGATTCCCTGCCTCTGACTCCTAGTAAGCCAGACAGATATTACAGGGTTCCTGACTCCCACAAATTTCTTTTCAAAAATCCTGCTGCTGATCCTGAGACTATTTCTCAGGGTCCCAATGGTGTAAAGGCCTCTACCCCTTCTGATAGATATTCCAGGGCGCTGGATAGATGGGGTAAGAAGGTTTATACGTCTGCAACCTTGGCAATTAGGGCTTTAAACTGCCAGTTTCATATGCTTAAATATCAATAGCATGTTATGGGCTTACTGAAACAGAAAATGATGTTGATTTTTGATTGTGTGGAAAATAAAGAGTTATAGGAATTATTGCATTCAGCAGAACAGGTTGGAAAGCATACTTTGCAATGTGGTTTTGATTCCTTGGAGGCCTCTTGTAGGGCCGCCATTACTGGATCTGTGATTAGAAGGCATGCCTGGCTCAAGGAGCAAAATCTGCCTGATCATGTTAAAGCTAAATGGTTGGATGCCCCTTTGCAGCATGATACTCTGTTTGGTAATAAGGCCGAAGAGGTTTTAAAGAAAATGGAAGACAAAGCTAAATCTATGCAAACCCTAAAAGATTTCTTGCAAGTGCAGCCACCCAGGTTCAGTAGGCACTGGCTTACTAAAAATTGGTCCTTTCCTGTGTCCAACAGAGCCACTCAGGACAAATCCAGGTGCTCAAAAGGCTCCAGATACCAATCACAGGGTTCTTACAGATCAAAGCAATGGGGTGCCTCCACCTCCAAATCTGGAGGAAACAAAACACAACCCTACAGTAAGCAGTCTCAATGACGTTCCTCTACCATCACCAAGCACTTATCTTTTGGCAGCCCCCTTGAGGGGAAAATTAGCACTTCATGCTAAAAATTGGCAGTTAATTACCTAGGACAAGTGGGTATTAAACATAGTATCCCAGGGGTACAGATTTCATTTCCATACTTTGTCAATTCCAAACGGATGGCCGGATTTGCCACAAAACCAGTGGGCAGAGGCCCAGAAACAAGTCATGTCCCCTCATGGATATGGAGGCTATTCAACCGGTACCAGAAAAGCAAACATGACAAGGTTTTTATTCAAGACTTTTCCTGGTACCCAGAAAAGACAATTCATGGCGTCCAATACTGGACTTATCGATTCTGAACACGTTCCTCGACATTCCAAAATTCAAAATGCTGACTTTACAACAGCTACTGCCTATGCTAGGCAGGAATGCTTGGTTAGTAACTCTAGACTTAAGAGGCATACCTGCATATCCCAATCAGGGAATCATGCAGAAAATACCTCCACTTCAAAGCAGGTTTTTTGCATTGCCAATTCTCTGCACTGCCCTTTGGCTTATCTACTGTGCCCAGGGTCTTTACAAAGTGCCTGGCACCAGTAATTGCATTGTGCAGACAAAGAAGCATTCAAATTTATCCTTATCTGGGCGATTGTCTCATTCAAGCAAGAGGACAAGGACACTCTTCTTCAACATCTGGCATTTGTAAAAAGGCCTCTAGCATGCCTAGGGTACACCATAAACAAAAATAAATCACAGCTGGTACCCACTCAGATAATTATATTCCTGGGTGCAAGCTTGAATACAACTGCCCAGATGACTTACCTCACGCCAGACAAACAAAGGCGACTGACAACATACTTCAAACAGATGGCAACAAAAACCCAGTTATCTGCAAGACAAGTTCTGCAGGCTTTGGGGTTCATGGCATCCTGCATTCTACTAATTCCATATGCAAGACTGCATATGAGGAAACTTTATGTTATGGAGTCAGCATTGTCACAGCCTGGAAACAATGATTCCCCTCATTCCCTGCCTACAACAGGAGTTTCTTTGGTGGGCAGAGACATGTCTCCAAAATAAGGGACTGTCATTCACTCTACCCCCTGCCACCCAAACCCTAACTACAGACTCATCAGACTATGCTTGGGGGGCCCACCTGGCAGGGAGATGCATTCAGGGCAAATGGAGCTCAAACCAAATGCATCTGCATATCATCCAGAAAGAGATGTTAGCTGTTCAGAATGCTCTGACAGCCTTCAAGGACTTACTTCATCCAGGACAACTACTGATAAAGAAGGACAACACCACAGTTATGTGGTACATAAAGAAGCAGGGGCGTACACATTCCTAACCCCTTTGCAGACTAGCCATGGCTTTGTGGAACACAGCCTTGACTTACCAAATACATCTTCAAGCTTAATTCCTGCCAGGAAAGCAAAATACTCTGGCAGATGACCTAAGCAGAAATCTTATGGACGCACACAAATGGAAACTGGATCCACAAATCTTCAGCATGTTAACACAGAAATGGGGGAGCCCAGACATTGATCTATTTGCCTCTCCCCAAAATTATCAGTTAGACAAATTCTGTACAAGAACTCATCACAAAAAAGCATAGAAAGTGGATGCTCTATCCTTCAGCTGGAAAAACCTATCAGTCTATGCCTTTCCCCCTCTGCCTCTACTCTCCAAGGTCTTACTAAAAGTCAGACAGGAAAACCAAAAATGATCCTAATTGCTCCAGATTGGCCTCACCAGCACTGGTACCCACTTCTAAGGAATATGTCTCACCTTCCTCCATGGTACTTGCCTCAAATACCTCATCTACTGTCTCAGCAGAACTATCAAATTCTGCACACTCAGCTCCAAACTCTGAATCTTGCAGCATGGCTAATCAACTAATTATTCAAACAACACCTTTCAGTAAATCTGTGATGGATGTC
This sequence comes from Protopterus annectens, assembly GCF_019279795.1. Taxonomy (NCBI): domain Eukaryota; kingdom Metazoa; phylum Chordata; order Ceratodontiformes; family Protopteridae; genus Protopterus; species Protopterus annectens. The sequence goes on along the minus strand of NC_056739.1, from coordinate 1,576,482,248 downwards.
ATTTTGGAAGCCAGAAGGCCTAATACTGGAAAATATTATGCTGATAAATGGAAGAGATTCTGTGCTTGGAACCAAGCACAATGAATGGACACAGCAAAGCCCAATATTCCTCAGATTTTACAATATTTGACTGAGATGCTTGACAAGGGCCTATCTTTTTCTTCAGTAAAAATCCATGCCTCTGCCATCTCGGCTCATTACAACACAGAGCCTCCCCTCTTTTCTCATCCACTGCTTAAACAGTATCTTAGAGGGGCCAAAAATTTAAGGCCTCCCAGAAGAGCACCAACTCCTGCATGGGACCTCAATTTTGTGCTGGAAAAACTCACCCTGCCACCTTTTGAATCAGCAGCTACTGCGGGTATAAAATTTCTATCTTGGAAAACAGCTTTTCTTTTGGCAGTCACTTCAGCAAGAAGGGTTTCAGAACTACAGGCTCTCATGGCAGTGGAGCCTTTTATTATATTTTACCCAGACAGGGTGTCTCTCAGGGCTAATCCTTCTTTTATGCCTAAGGTGGTATCCAGTGTGGCTCTTAACCAGACCATTCACCTGCCAACTTTTTACCCAAATCCGCAGAAGAAGGGGGAGTGGATTCTGCATTCATTGGATGTACACAGACAACTAAGATTCTACTTAAATAGGACCAAATCTCTAAGAAAGTCTGAACAACTACTGGTAGCATTTGCTGCAGGATCAGAGGGGAAGGCTATATCAAAGCAGACTATTTCTAAATGGATAAGCCACTGCATTCGTTTCTGCTATTTGCACCATGGTAAACCTGTGCCCAAGGGGATCAGATTACATTACACCAGGGTGGCCTCTACTTCAGCAGCTTTTCTCAGAGGGGTCCCAACCAAAGACATTCTAGAAGCTGGTACTTGGAGCTCTGTTCATACCTTCAGAAAGCATTATCATTTACCTCTCTTCTCCAAATCCAGGGCAGGCTTTGCCACTGCAGTCCTGCAGGGCCTTATAGCCACTCCTAATGCTGTTTAGTTCCATCCTCCCATCCATAGCTTTGGGATTGTACCCAAATGTAATGACTGCAACACTGAAACATGAAGAACATAGTACAGTTGTGTACACTTACCATAAATGTAGATGTTCGAGTGTATTCACTGTTGCAGTCCGGGTTACCCACCCGCCATCCCCCTTTCTATACCTTTTCTTTCCTTCACTATACTCAAAAGCCTTTGTGGTGTATTTGCTTTTAGTGGAAGGTAAAGTTTATGTTTCTAAAGATGTATTTATATATTCACTGTTTATTTATATAGGGCGGCGCAGTGCTGCAGTGGTTAACGTTGTCACCTCACAGCAAGAGGTTCTCCAGTTCGATTCTCGGCTGGGGTGCCTTCTGTGTGGAGTTTGCATGTTCTCCCTGTGTTCACGTGGGTTTCCTCCCACATTCCAAAGACATGCATCTGGAGCATTTCTCCCCAGTCCTCCACTGAAAACAGGCTGTGTGGAACCTAGTCAGACTTTCCCGGTCAACAAATGATAAATAAATAAAATAAATATATATATATCTTTGCTCCCCATTTGGGGGGCACCTGACATCTGGGGCAAGAAAAACTGAATAAAATGATGTCGGCTGCATGTTTTATACCCCTGATGACCTGATGTCATGGAAGAGGAGACAGCATCCGACGCAGGACCCAAGACTTTGTTATTCAGGCCAACTGAGGGCAACCTGCCAGCAGATTACCCAAATGTAATGATTGCAACAGTGAATACACTCGAACATCTACATTTATGGTAAGTGTACACAACTGTACTTTTTCAGTTTAATTGCTATGTCTGGTTCATTTATTTCACAGGTAATTTTTTCTGTGTATTGAACATTGCTTGATTGGAGACATTTTTATAATTTCAAGCATTTGTTGTAACTTTGGAGATTGATTAGTGTGAATTGCTGTATGAAGGGTGGATAATGAAGGATGGGTACATTTTATGTCTTGAAATGTAAATGAGCTTACCAGTCTAATTAAAAGGAACAAAGTCTTTTATAAATTACAGAAAAGTTACCCTTTGTTAGTAACCCTGTAAGAATTCTTTTGGATGAAACTGAACATGGTGCATTAATAAAAAGATACAAGTCTTGGAAAGTATTATCAATTATGCAGGGTGCAAGGTGTAGACCAGTGATGTTTTTGATCTCCAACAGTGCCCTTTGAACTTAGAAGATGTAATAGTGGCTAGCCAAGTTCGTTATGTCATAGTATGGGTTGTATAGGTAGAAATTCATTTGTGGTCCTTAGTATATATTTACCCATGGGTATAACACAGTAGGATTTTTGAAGGATGATAAGGGAAACAGTGGTTTTTCAGGAAGGTTTAACATTTACTTAAAGGACAAGAATCTGGTAACAGGTTCCCAGGAGTTGAGGGGAGTGTCTCAAATGTTGCACATCTCTTAACTGCAGCACAATGTAGGCATCTATTAAGTTGAAGGAGCTGACAGCTATTTGGATACTGCATGGAGAGGGAGCTCAGTATGCATTTTATACTAGTAAGTGTTGGTAAAAAGAAGTTATGTTCTCACCATAACGTTCCATCTGAGAAGGTAAACTTTATTTGTCAGCAACCTGTGGTTTTGGATCCGACACGGATCCGAACCGGCAGCATACCAAGCAAAAAGATCCGAGCTCCAAGCTCCTCACCCTTACCCATACTACACTGCAACCTCCTTCCAATCCTCAGATCGCGTTTGCCACCTGCACAAAACAAACTAACAACTTGAGAAACCTGACTCAAAGACAAAGTAAAGCTCATAAGTTCGAACCTCAAACTCAGCTAAGTAACCATCAAGGTCAGGGGGAAGGAGGGAGGGACGGTTGCTGACAAATGAAGTTTGCCTACTCAGATGGAACTTTATGGTGAGTACATAACTTCTTTATCTGAATTAGTTAACTTCATTTGATCAGCAACCTGTGGGACAGAGTCCCCAGCTACCCGAAATCTTGGGAGGCCCTTAAGGAAGGATATTCCTGAGCACTGCAGAGCCAAAGGCAGCCCTTCCTGTAGACACCAAATCCAGTTTACAATGAGAAATAAAGGTGTGAGAGGACGCCCAGATAGCCGCTGAACAAATGTCATCCAGGGAAACTCTAGATCAGAATGCAGCAGACGTTGCCATAGAACGCGTGGAATGAGCATGAACTCCCATTGGTAAGCCAGACTCTCTGTATGCTTGTAGGATACAACTCGAAATCCACCTGGCGAGAGTCACCTTTGAAACTGGTTTCCCTAGAAAAGGCTTAGCAAAAGAGACAAAAAGTTGATCAGACTTATGCAAGCCAGCTGTCCTGTGCAAATAAAAACGTAACTGTCTGTGAACATCCAGCAAATGAAGTTTATATTCTCCTTTGTTCTGGAAAAAAAGACAGGCAAATTAATGGACTGATTAATGTTCGTTTCGGAAGCAACTTTAGGGAGAAAAGAGGGATTAGTCCTAAGAGATACTCTATCCTTATGAAACACAAGGTATGGAGGTTTGATACAGAGAGCCTGAAGCTCCGACACTCTCCTGGCTGAAGTAATGGCTACCAAAAAAGCCATCTTCCATGACAAGAACTTCAGATCAATGGAAGCTGTGGGTTCGAATGGAGGCGCAACTAATGCCTGAAAAACTAAGGTCAGATCCCACGGCAGGGATGAATTTCTAACAGGGGGTCTCAAAAGAAAAGTGTCTTTTAAAAAGGTCTTACAAATTCTGGCAGCAGCGAGAGAACCAAAGTTGTCCCCAATATGGAAATGGGAAATGGCAGCCAGCTGAACTTTCACAGTAGATGAGCTGGCCCCTTGCTGAAAAATATGAGACAAGAATTCCAGTACCGCTGGAATAGGAGTGGTGAAAGGATCTAAGTTCTTTCGTGAAGCCCAGATGGAAAAACGTTTCCATTTGCTACTGTAAATCTTCCTGGTAGAGGGTTTATGTGCCGCCACCAGGATAAACTTGATTAGGGAAGAGATACCAGGAGTCCTGGCAACTTGGGGAACTGGATCAGCCAAGCTGAGAATTTGAGATCGTCCAGGTTCGGAGGAGCCATTCCCGAGGGATGAGAAATCAGATCCGGAATGGGATCCAAGATCCAGAGTGGAGCTATGATATGAGACCGCAGGCAGGGAAACCAGACCTGATGAGGCCAGAATGGGGGTATGATGATAATCTTGCTCCCCAACCGACGAGCTTTCTGCAAAAATTTTGTCATAAGCGGAAGTGGAGGATACACATAAAGAAGACTGGGCGGCCAAGCATGGACTAGAGCATCTCTGGGGGCTTCCAATAAAGGAGGAATTGGAGCGAAAAACTCACTGCACTTCGCTTTGGAAAGTGATGTGAAGAGATCGCAGCAAGGCTGACCCCATTTGAGGAAGATCTGTTCTGCTACACAAGGGTTCAGAGACCACTCGTAAGGAGAGAGGATAGTTCTGCTCAATTTGTCCGCCAGTATGTTGGACCGACCCGGAATGTGTGTTGCTAACAGGAAGCGGTTGGCGGAGATCGCCCATTCCCAGACTCTCATGGCTTCTCTGCAAAGTGGGTAAGACCTGGTTCCTCCCTGTTTGTTGATATACCAGACCACTGACATATTGTCCGACTGGATAGCAATAGTCCCCGGAGGAAGAGAGGCATGAAGGGCCTGCAACGCTAAAAGGACCGCCCTCATCTCCAGGACATTTATATGCAGTATGGTCTCAGTCTGAGTCCACGTGCCTTGGACAGTCCTACCCGCACAATGCCCCTCCCGTCCTAGGCGGCAGGCGTCCGTGGTCACTCTAGCCTGGGGTAGGGACATAACAAAGGTTGTCCTTCTCGAAGGGCTCGGGATTGAAGCCACCACATGAGGGAGTGCCTGCAAACCCTGCTGAGGGGAATCGGGAAATCTAGAGTGTGGTGTAGGATAGACCACTGGACTTGCAACGTCCACTGTAGAACCCTCATGTGCAGACGAGCGTAAAGAATCAAACTGAGCTGCGAGGGAGCGGGGGCAGACCCTGAGGAAAGAGTGAGGGGTCTTGATCCTGCGGGGAATTGGGAAATCTAGAGTGTGGTGTAGGATAGACCACTGGACTTGCAACGTCCACTGTAGAACCCTCATGTGCAGACGAGCGTAAAGAATCAAACTGAGCTGCGAGGGAGCGGGGGCAGACCCTGAGGAAAGAGTGAGGGGTCTTGATCCTGCAGAGAGAAACCTTCTCCACCACGAAAAATGCCGACAGGTGGCTGGGACCCTCGGATCCGATGAGGGGATCGGTGCCAGAGCCGAAGGGGTCGGACCCGAGAAGACGGTGTGCTCCGACCACAAAGGAGCTGAAAACACACTCACCCCCCCCCCCCGGATCCGATGCCCAGCGCTCTGAGAGTTCAGATTTGAAAGCGGATCCGATAAGCTTCAGGGCATGGCCAGCGTCGAGGTAGCAATAACCATCGGTGCCGACCCCCTGACTCCGGGGCTCCTTGGATCTGAAGACTCCAAAATCCTGTGGCGGATCGGAGAAGGAGCTATCTGGGTGAACAGTGGAGCTGAACCCCCCCCCCCCCCAGCAACACTCCCATCTGCAGCTGAGTTTGTAAGAATTGATGCATCATCTGGTCCATATTTGCCTCCGAGGTGTTGCGGGTAGACCTGGAGGAAGTCGCCGAAGCCGGCCGGGAGAGGCTAGTTAGGTCTTCTCCTCCGGTTCCGGAGAGAAACGTGGCGAACGGAGCCATGGGGAGGAAGGCTTGGAAACTCAAGGGAGAAGAGACAATTTTAGCGGGAGGGACCGAGGGGTCCAGTTCAGCCTGCCACTTGCAGCTTCATTTTCTTTCTCTCTCTCTCTCTCTCTCTCTCTCTCTCCCTTCTCTCTTTTTTGTCCTTCTTGGCCTCTTATTCTCCCTGAGACAAAGTGGGAGGGTGAGTCCCAGACAAGGGAAGAGGCTGACTGGGCGGCCGCAGCCGTGGCTGTTGCTACAGAGGGGGAAGGAGAAGAAGCTGATTCCAAGGGTAGAAGACCCACCAGAATCAGCTTGTTCCTCCTATCCCGTGAGGCTCAGGGGTTGAAGGCCGCACAGATCTGGCAGTCCGAAGAAAAGTGTGGAACCCCCAAGCAGATCATGCACTGAGTGTGACCATCCGCTGGCGACAGCTTATTGCCACACTCAGAGACTTGGAAAAAGTCAATTTATGACTTTCGACCATACTCTAGACGCACACACACACCTGAAGGAGGGGAAAAGGGGCCTACTAAGGGATGGATAACTACCAAAGGTGAAGGGGGAGATAAAGATTAGGGAGAAAGAACACCCGAAGAAAGAACTAAGATACACTCACACACAAAAAACTAGACTGAAAAGGAAAGTCGGTAGTAAAAAAATCGCTACACTTGCCTGGAGCTCGATGAATCCCGTGCTTGGCAAAGCTGCAGCAAACGAGATCTGGGGATTGGAAGGAGGTTGCAGTGTAGTATGGGTAAGGGGGAGGAGCTTGGATCTTTTTACTTGGTATGCTGCTGGCTCGGATCCATGTCGGATCCGAAACCCACAGGTTGCTGATCGAATGAAGTTAACTACTTCAGATGTATGGTTATTTGGTGATGGCTGTAAGGATTTATCTTGTAGCAATATCAGATTCTGCACTATTTGAATATTCTCTGTGTATGTTATTGCCCTCATTTTTTGGTAAAGTGCTGGCATTTCCCCCATTCTTTCTTAAAAATGTATATCGTTCATGATGTAAAAAGTTATCTGAAAACAAGTTTGAGGATTAGATCGGAATTGGCAAGCACTAATGACAGAATAGGATCTTTTTAAAACAGCTTTATTTATTCATTGCATTATTATTTATTTTGCATCACGGGTTTGCATGCAACAATGAAAAATGAAACATCATAATAACACTTTCTGTTATTGTATGTGTGCATTATACATGCAGTTTTCATCATAATGGTATTCTTTACTGTTATGCATTAGAAAATGACTTTACAATTCCTGTCAGACTGTTTTAATCATATATTTGAGAATTGCTGTATACAGGTGATATCTCACAATTCAACTGTAATTCATTCCGGAACAGTGGTCGAATTGCGAAATACCATTTCCCATACGAATGTATGGAAAATTGTTTAATTTATTCCCAGCCGAAACAAAATTTAAAAAAAAATACACTAAAAAATTTTTTTACAAAATTAAAAAAAAAAAGGAGCTCACCACAATTTGAAGTGTAGAACATACCTTAAATGGAGGAGAGAATGTGGAGGAGGAATGGAGGACTACTGTACATTCCTAAAACTATGGCTCACATGTCACATGCAAATGTATTTGATGTTAAATCCATTTAAAAATGCAGGCTAACATGTTTCCTGTCCAGCTAAAATGAATGCTTATTACATAATTGTGTGATAGCAGTTATGAAATGAATATCTGTTGTCTCTGATTATGATTACTATTTTATTTAGTTCACTTTAATTTGATAAATTATAACTTAAAACATCTTACAACAGTTTCCTATCCACACCCCCAAAAGAAATAGTAGCACATAGTACAGTGTGTACTGGTTTGTCTGTTTTTTAGTCCCTCACCAGGCCTTTGCTCAGTGGATGCCCTAATTGGCTCATTCATTCAGATGAGTCAGCATCATACACTTCTGCCCTTTCTCCTGCCCAGCCCCACCAGTGTCCATGCCAAAAACTGAACATGCGTCACCATATTTACAGAGTCCACTTAGTCTTTAGTTGTTGGAAGAGGAGTCTTCTTCAACCTGTCCTGCCTGTTCCCTCTGTTTATTTGGCAAGTGTACATGAAACAAAATTGTCCAGGGTGACTTGTCTCTCCCTGTTTTTCAGGATGGTCTTGAAGTGGTACATGATTGTGTTGTTAAACAAGCCCACCATCCTGTTGATGTCACCTGTGTTGGGGTGGTACTTCAGGACTGTAGCCTGCACCTTCTCCTAGATGGATAAAAGTTCTTTAATGCAAGCTATTAGCATAGGTACTTTTTCCCTGGCTTCCTCATCTTCGGAAGAAATTTCCCTTTATTTTTCTTTGAACTGCTCATTGCAAAGTGATGTAAGTTCCTCCGTTGTGAACATGTCGTCATGGTCTTGTAACAGTTCCTCCACATCTGCCTCATCCATCTCCACTATGTCCAGGTGCTCTGCTGTGGAAATGATGTATTGCAGCACTTCAGTTGTTTCATCCACAATTTCGCTTTGGGAAAAGGAAGGAACCAGTTTCCTCCAGGCTGCACGAAGGGCTTTCTGTGACACTCCATCCCAGGCAATTTTGATAAATGATATGGCATGAAGAATGTTGAACTCAGCTTCCAGAATTCCTTTATTGTTTTATCTGAAGAGTGGGTGGGTCATGTCAAAAAGCCTTGAGAAGAGTGCTTTTGTGTAGAGCTTCTTGAAGCAGCCATGGACTTGTTGATCCATAGGCTGAATGAGAGAAGTTGTGTTGGGAGACAGAAACTGAACCTTGATGAAATCATAGTCTGTCTAAAGAATTTTCTGTAACTCTCGTGGGTGGGCAGAGGTGTTGTCCGGAAACAGAAGAGCTTTCATTGGCAAATTGTTCTCTGTCAGGTACTTCTTGACACTTTGAGCAAACTCCTTGAAAATCCATTCCTTGAAAACTGGCTGGTCTACCCAAGCTTTGGTGTTTGATTTCCACATTACAGATAGTTTTTTTTTTTGTAATCTTTTTTTTCCAAAGCATCTTGAGTTTTCTGAGTTGTACACCAGCAGAGGCTTCAGCTTGAAGTCTCCACTGACGTTTGCTGCCAAGAGTGTGAGCCTATCTTTCATGGGCTTATGACCTGGAATCCTAGCTTCTTCTTGGGTTATGAAAGTCCTACTTGGCAATCTCTTCCAGAAAAGCTCTGTTTAATCGCAATTAAAAATCTGTTCTGGCAGATAGCCTTCTCTATCAATTCTTAAAGTTCCCTGACAAATTTCTGTGCACCTTCTTTGTCAGCACAAGCTGCCTCTCGTTGTCTCAGAACACTGTGGATGCCACTTCTTTTTTTAAATCTGTGGAACCATCCCCTACTTGCTTTACATTCCTCTGTTTCCTCTGAGCTACTTCCTGGAGGTTTTTTTTTGTAGGTCTTCAAAGATAAGCTTAGCTTTCTCACAGATCATGGCCTGAGTTACTGATTCTCCATTAATCTGCCTCTTTTCGATCCAAACAAGAAGCATGTTCTCCATATCATCATGAATTCTTTTTTTGTGTTTGTCCAAAACCTTTGTTGCTTTTTTTGACGCTTAGCACCCTTGATGCTGTCTCTATTTTTCCAAAATGTTGAGATGGTAGACCTAGGTATGCCATATTGTTTTGCTGTTTGCCCTATTTTACCTCCTCTCTCAATTTTACTTATGATGTATTTTTTTCTTTTCAATGCTCAGCCACTTATTTTTCCTGTCAGTATCACTCTTTTGTGGCCTCATTTCTTCACTTCTTCGCAACACTTAAAAAAAAACATCTGCACTACATAAACAATACAACAACAACAGGAAACAATGAACAACTTTTCAGTCTCCTTTCTGGGTCAAATTGCAAGATGGATGTTGAATTGCTGAATGCCTGGGCAGCCGAAAGCTCGGTTGAATTGCGAAACGGTCGAGTTGCGAGATAGTTGAATTATGAGGTACCATCTGTATTGTTCTCAAATGCACCATTTACTTTTGTGAAAATTGGGAGAATAGGATGTCTTTTAGATGAGACTGTGATAAGAGGTAAAGGATTATTCAAATGAGTTAGACAAGAAAGGCTGTGATGCAACAGTTGCCTGTGCTGGTGGAGTAGATGGATAAAACTCTGACAGTGACCCAGACAGACCACGTTTTGAGTATCACATCTGGCACTTGACAGTGCAGGTAGGGAACATGAGTGTGACATGTGCCCATTTTTGTTCAGTAAGACAAAACGCAGTGGTAGAACTCAGTATAAAGGCCATTACAACAGGAAAAAAGAAGGTAGAGCCAGGGATGTGGTAAGGTCTGTGGATCTTATTCTAATCTAGGAATATGGAGAGGTGAGAGAAGCCAGGGATAGTTGTTGGTCCTTACATACCAAAATTTGCTTTGTGTTCCTGTGTATGCAGCTAAGGATCATATACCTGGAGTAATCCTATGCTTTACTAATATTCAAAAATATAAGTCTCTCCAGTCATATTCACACATATACCTTTACATTTCTTTTTCAGTAGTCAGGAATGAGAAGTCAGAAATAAAATCAAATTACAGGACTGAAGAATGATCTTTTGCGGTTTCAGACTTTTCATTTCAAGTAAAAATACTGTAGCAGATTCTGGAAATGTATATAACATAGCAAAAATGCCTTATAAACAATCAGGTGACTGCAAAATGTAAAGCAGGTAGAACTGCAATGCTGGAACTAGCTGTAGTGATCTCAAATGTGAAAAGAGACTACTATGAGGCTTCAGTATCAAAATGACAAGTCATCTTGGCCTTGCATTCTTTTTTTGTACTTGTATGCATCACCAGTGGTTGCATTATTAGTTGGTATAGTTGGGGTATTACGGGAATGATTATTGAATTAAACCTTTGGAAAACTTTCATAGAACAGGCTGTTATAATGAAAGTCAGTGCTATAACTAGGGTGGGGTAAAGGGGTGGCTACCCCAGCTGCAAGCTGTTAGTTGGAACAATGAAGCGGATGCTAGTGATGTGAGACTTCACTACTGGCATTCTTTTAAGAAAGCTGATACTTTATTTTCAGTGTAAATTTCAAATTTTTTGCTCAAGTATTTTGGAGAAACCCAAAAGTAATGGGACTACAGACATCCAGAATCAGGGGCAATTTTTAAATATTACTCTGTTTCACTGAAACAGTTAAAAGAGTAACAGATTTTGTTTCAATATGCCTTTTCTGAAGAACACAAAGTATGAAACTCTAAAGTGTGGCATAATTGATTGACTGCAATTCTCAATAATTTACCAGAAAATCAAAAATTCTGCAAGGAACAGGACCAAAATATAAGGAAAACTCAGGGAAATTTTCCAGAAAAAGGGACAGTTGAGAAGTAAGATTTGTGAATTACAAAGTGTGTGATCACTTAACTGTAGCAAGCTGCTTCTTACAATTTGTAGCAAGCAGTGTGCTACAGTTTTCAGAGTAGATGAGCTTTTTTTCTTGCTCCTGAAGCTGTTAGGGGGCACAATCAGCAGGTGCTGATGGTGTGGGAGTGCAGTGCCAGTAATCGTTTATGAGATGCTGGTAGTGCATTTGCAGTCACGACAGTATGAGGTAGTTTACTGTAGTTAGTTGCATGTTACATTTTGTAGCAAAGTGCTTAATACAGTTTTTTTTTGCTCCTCAGCTTGTAGTTTAGAGGGACACTGGTTTGAGGAACTGCACGGGGTGGCAGATGAGCTAGCCATTGTTCTGATTTTTCCTTATGGGAGTACGTGGAGACTTGAAAATGGAAGAAAAAGTGGTCGGTGCGCAGTCTTAACTCCCAGTGAGTAACAAAATGAGTAAACAAATGTTAATAGTCACACATTCATTTCTGAAACTGAAATTTGCTCTCATGTCTCCCATCTGCCAGCCTGTTCATTTTTGTTTTTTAACACCGTTATTAAACTATCACTTACAACAAAGGTATGCATACATTAATAGAAAGGAAAACTTATCATATTAACATTTTTATATTCATGCATTATACATTACATATATGTTAATTTCTTTATTACATAGCGTCTGTAAATTGCTCAGCTCCTGCCTTTCCGTAAACCTCCTCGTGAACATTATTTGCATGTATTGTTCCCACAAATTCTATTCATTTCTATGTAATTTGATTCTTCCCTTTTCTAAAGATCCTACCCCTAGTTATTTTTCTCCTTTACAATATTCAGTACTTCAGTTACAGTTTGTTGAGATTTTGATTTCCATTTTCTAGTAATTGCTTTTTTGGCAGCCAGTAACACTAAACTTACTAAGCCTTTACTGTATGTATAGACTGTCTAGATCCTGTGTGCCAGCTCAAAAGAATCATTTCCTTAGTTACGGCCATTTGCTCCCCCAGCATTTCTGAAATAAAACTCTGTAGGAAATTTTTAAAATCTGCCAGCTCATTACAGTCCCAAAAAGATGGTGTCAGTTACCGCTCTCTCTTTTTCATCATCCCTCCAACATTTGTTATATGCTTGAGGAAAAATTCTCTGATGTCTGCTGGGGATGTAAAAATACCCATTCAAACACCTTCAAGCAACAATCCTAAACCTTCTGGGGCCATGCAGATCTCATCCAGTTGTTCCATTGCAAATTGCCTTTCCAGTCTCTCTTCCCAATCGTTTCTACCTTCCTCTGATTTATTCTTATAGTTATCATGCAGGATTTTATGTGCCTTGCTAATTATCCTTTTTTAACAGCAATTTCTGATCTAGAATTGACTAAAAACTATACTAGAGGTGGTATTTCACTTAGCAGTCCCTATCTGTTTCTGTTAGCCTATACTCTGATAACAGAGCGTGGTAGTGAAGGTAGTCTCTTACCTACAGTCCAAACTCCTACTTGGCCTCATCCCACTCTGTTACATTTCCCTCTCTAGTAATTTGCTCCCAACACCTTTATTCCTTTAGCAAATTTTCTCAAGTTAGTTCCAGCCCTGTCTTGCTTATGTTCTGTACCTGTACTTAAAGTCTTTTATATCGCAAAATCTCCTTTCTCAATTCCTATGTTGGTTTAGTTCTTAGGATACTTTCTGCAACTTTAAGAATATAATATTCTGTATAAATGTTGTTATTCTCCTTAAAGATCTACATCCAGAGTCTTACTCTCTCTCATTATTTCTTAACCCCCTCCAACACGTTTCACCATCACCCCTTTCTACTTTGATTTATAACCTTTTGCTTATGTTATGTATATTAGCCTTAACTGCATAGCTGTAAAATATCCATTTAAATGAGGGAACTGCCTTGTTCTATCGGTGAGAATCATTGTATCCCACTTAATAATTGTCCTTTCTCTCTCCCAAAAAAGTTCCTTAAACTCTTTGTTAATTATTGTCCATAACTTCTCCTCTGGTTGATAAAAATATGCCTGACTTTATATAAAATTGAAGGGATTAAAAACAGTTTCACTGCTTGTATCTCACTGTCCATACCCATAATCAAGATTTTGCAGTTTCTTAGTTTTTATATCTTTTGTTTAGTCTTGTAGCTGTCATAAGAGTATTCACACACTATTTTTTTCCCAAGATGGCTACACATTGAGTGACACTTAATTCTAGTTTTCCCAATACGAAAATAGAAACTTAGCAGAGAAAGCTAGAGAAAAATAAGTTATGTACCTACCATAATGTTCCATGTTAGTTGTCTTCATCTCGCCTTCTTTCTTGCTGGTTGGGATCGGAGCCGATCCTCGGCTCCGACTTGGCCATCTTCTATAGCTCGAGAGCTGTTTACTGGCTCAAGGCTACCCCTTATCCCATGATGCCTAGCGCTAGCTACCCAGATGTCATTTGTAATAGCTAACCCCAAACATAGCCAGAGAATCAACCTGTCCAAACAAACAGTACAAACAAAAATACTCTCTAAGTCAGTAGAGGAAACAAACCAGAGAACACTCAGCCAGTGAAACCAAAACTACTCTCGATCCAATAGGACAGGGGTGGGACGCAAGGAAGAAGGCGAGATGAAGACAGCTAACATGGAACGTTATGGTAGGTACATAACTTCTTTTTGTTAAGTTGTCTATCTCGCCTTCATTTCTTGCTGGTTGGGACAGCGTCCCTAGCACCTACAATCCTGGGCGGCTCATTGGAACAGACTTTTCAGAACAGTGGAACCAAAGTTAGCTCTACTTCTGGAGACCGTATCTAACTTGTAATGAGAAATAAAGGTATGAGGGTTTGCCCACGTAGCAGATGCGCAGATAGAGTCCATGGGCAACCTCGACTGGAAGGCCACAGAGGTGGCCAAGGCCCTAGTAGAATGACCTTTCGGTTTGATAGGCAACTCTTTGTTTCTCAGTTGCTAGATGAAGGTAATAATGTGAGACAACCACCTGGGTAAGGTCACTTTGGAAACTGGGAGACCTTGTTTGCCTCGAGCATAGGAAAGGAAAAGTTGGTCCGACTTCCTTATATCCTTCGTTCTATGCAGGTAAAAACGCAATTGTCTATGAACATCCAATTGGTGTAATTTGTATTCTGCCTTGTTGGTGTGGTTAGGGAAAAACACAGGGAGGTCTATAGATTGGTTCAGATTATTTTCTGAGCAGACTTTCGGAAGGAAAGAGGGATTAGGCCTCAGAGCAACCCTGTCCTTATGAAAAACTAAGTATGGAGGATGAACACTTAGTGCCTGAAGTTCAGAGACACGTCTGGCTGAAGTAATAGCTACCAGAGAGAGTTTTCCAAGATAGAAACTTAATGGAGCAGGATGCTGCAGATTCAAAAGGGGGCATAATTAAGGAGGTTAGTACCAAATTAAGGTCCCAAGGAGGAGGAGGGGGATCTCTCACTGGGAGTCTAAGGAGAGTAGTCCCTCTTAGAAAGGCTTTGCATAGCTTATGAGACCTAATGTTTGCATTAGACAACCCAACATGAAAGTTAGAAATGGCCGCCAATTGAACCCTGATTGTAGCAGAAGTGGACCCAGACTGAAAAAGTTCTGCTAGGAGCTCCAAGATTTCGTGGACTGGGGCTGAAAAGGGATCTATGTTCCTAGCCTTTGCCCAACAAGAAAAACTTTTCCATTTGCTAGCATAAATCTTCCTAGTGGCGGACTTGTGAGAGGAGACAGTAATCTCACAAACAGCCTGGGAAATGCTGGGAAGCCTGGCTAAGGTTGGAAATGGAGCAACCAAGCTGTGAGCTGGAGTGTTTGTAGGGATTGATGCATCCCGCCTGATTGATGAATCAGTAGGTCTGGAATAGGATCCAGAGTCCAGGGCTGCTCGAGAAGGTAACAGTGCAGGAACGGGAACCATATCTGTCGAGGTCAGTAGGGGGCAATGAGGATCATTTTGCAACCCAACGAAATTGCTTTCTGTATGAGTTTCGGTATCAGAGAAAATGGAGGGAAGGCATAAAGAAGTCCCCTGAGGCCAATCGTGGACTAGAGCGTCTCTGGGAGAGTGACCGGGAAGCGGAAGAAGGGAGAAATAGTTGCTGCATTTGCTGTTGAAGGGGGTGGCAAAAAGATTGCAGCAAGGCTGTCCTCATTTGTGGAAGATCAGATCTGCAACTATCTGATTCAGCGACCATTCGTGAGGCATGAGAATAGCTCTGCTGAGTCTGTCCGCTATGATGTTGGACCTCCCAGGGATGTGCATTGCAATCAGAAATCAATGGGAGGAAATCACCCACTGCCAGAGTCTGAGTGCTTCTCGTCATAGGGGGTAGGACCTGGTTCCGCCCTGCTTGTTGATGTACCACACCACTGACATGTTGTCCGTTTGAATTGCAATGGTCCCAGAGGGGAGAGAGTCCTGAAGAGCTTGCAACGCTAGGAGCATGGCTCTCATTTCTAAACCATTTATGTGCAGATGGTACTCGTGAGGCTGCCAAGTGCCTTGGACTGTCCTGCCCTAATAGTGCCCCCATCAGGGAGGCATCTGTGGTCACTGTGGCAACCGGAGGAGGCTGAATGAATGGTCTGCCCTGAGACACTAGTGGGGAGACCATCCACCGGGAAAGGTGCTTTTTGCATGTTTCTGTAATCATGATCATGTGAGACATGGGCAGCTGTTGAAAAGACCACTGTGTGAACACACGCCACTGAAGAATTCTCATGTGAAAGCGGGCCAGAGGTATTAGAAGAATTGCCACTGCCATGGAACCCAGACTTTGAAAGACCAACCTGACTTGGACCTTTTTGCACTGTATTAGAATTTGTACTTGCTTTCGAACTGTGGTCACCCTGTCTGGCGGTAGCCTTGCGGACATACTCCTTGTGTCTAAGTCTGCTCCTATGTAGGCAATAGATTGACAGGGCAACGAGGCAGATTTTTTGAAGTTTATTGTAATGCCTAGCTGGGAGCAAATTGTGATTGTCTAGTCCCTGGCTTGTAGAATTTGATGCCTGGTAGTAGCAGTAAGGAGCCAGTCGTCTAGATATGGAAACACCTGGAATCCTCGACGTCTCAGGTGAGCCGTGATCACTGCCATACATTTGGTGAACACCCTGGGGGCTGTGGTGAGACCAAAGGGCAGAGCTCTGAACTGGTAATGACTGGCTCCCAGCCGGAAGTGAAGGAATCTCCTGGAGCACTTGTACATCTTGATGTGATAGTATGCATCCTGGAGATCTATGGAGCACATCCAATTGTCCTGACCCAGAAAGGGTAGAATGGACTGTAGCGTGACCATCCAAAACTTTGTTTTTTGAACAGACTTGTTTAGTCTGCTGAGATCCAGAATCGGTCTTCAGTCCCCTGTCTTTTTTGGTACCAAAAAGAACCTTGAGTAAGTTCTGGATCCATGTTGGTCTGCCGGGACTTCCTGGATGATTCTTTTTTCTAGCAGTTTTGAAACTTCTCTGACTGCTTGGTCCCTCAGATTGGGTGGAACATCTGGAAGGGATTTGCTTGATGGTAAGGGGGTTTGAAAGAAGGGAATTCTGTAACCTCCAGATATGATTGATTGTACCCATTTGTCTTGCGTTAAATTCTGCCAGGCTTTTGGGTACAGTGATAGTCTTCCCCCGACTGCCTCCTGAGGCGGACAGCCGGGCAACCCTTCTGGGATGCTGGAAGGGCTTCTCAGAGAAGGATTCTCTGCTGCCTTGGTTTTGCGGCCCCCCTCTGCCACGAGGGTGGCGTCTGTTGTTGTTGTTTCCTCCCCTGCCCCTGGAGGAAAAATCGCTACGTGTGTCAGGCAAAGCTCCCTGGGATTTTCGAAACCACATTTTACCAGTCTTCTGACCCTTGGGGTATGGTCTGGAAGGAGTGGAAAAATGGACTTCCACGGCAGAGAGAGTCTTGCCTTCTTGTTCACACCTAGTCAGAGTGTCTTTCACCTGTGGTCTAAAGAGAAAGGAACCATCAAAGGGGGTGTTGGTGAATGATGCTCTAAAGGGTTCCGCAAAATTACACAGCCGCATCCATGCGTGTCTCCTAAGGGCCACGCCTGTACCTATGGCTCTACTCGCACCATCGGCTGCATAAGAAATGAACCTCATGGAGGAGTTGACTACAGAATTAAGGGTCACCAGCTGAGAAGCCACTTTAGCTTGAGCCCCTTTAGCTGATGGATCCTGAAGGGTATCTCCGAGCTCTTTAAGGAGATCCCTCTGAAGCCGGGTAAAATGGCATAAGTAAGTCAGTGACCTCATAGAAAAGGTCGCTGAAGCAAACATTCACTTCCCATATCTATCCATAGTCCTAGATTCCTTGTTAGGAGGATGGACAGACGAACAAGTTTCCGCTAACTCTTTCTTAGTGGCTGCTGCTACCACCATGGCATCCATAGGAACACCTTTGGTAAGGAACTGCTTATCAAGCGGTGCAGTGATAAATTTGCCGGGTCTCCTCAGGGTTGGTTCCACTGTATCTGGGGCTGACCAAGCCTTTCGAGCCACCACTGACATGAGTGGATCGAAAGGTGGAGAAACCCAGGAGGTGGAAGGTCGGGAACTGAATGCATCCAGGAATGCAGACTCATCCTCGGTAGGGGCTAGGGGAGTCCAGTTCCCCTTCTGCTTAAGCATTTCTAGGATGTCCAAGAAGGAAACATCTTCAAAGGGGGATCTCGGGGACCCTTCTGATTCATCTAAGTCTGTATCAGAAGTGACAGACTTAGGTGAGTCAATGTGCTTCCTTTTGCACTTCTTCTTCCGAGGGGGCTTCTCTGAATGATCAGGGGAGGCCTCGGAAGAAGAGGAAACACCCAATGGGGTGCCCTGGAGTGCCGGTTCTCCACGCTTGGGGTCTGGAGGAGGAGCAGAGGTTGACGCAGGCACTACAGAGGACGGAGCTGGTGGGGTCGAACGTGGAGCTGACTCAGTGGTCAGAACACTCCTCATGACATCGATGGCATCACTGCCACGATGCAGAGAAGGCTCCGGTTCCGAGGAAATCGGAATCCTTCTCAGCACCGAGGGAGATGGCTCCAAGGCCAATGTAGGAGCAGAGCTCACCTGCGCCGAAGCTCCGAGAGGGAGAACGAGGTCGGACAAGGGTCCGATGCCACTCGCCCCCTTGGAGCCGACAAGGGAGCCTCAGTGCCCAGATCCCTCGACGGACGGCACCATCGAGGGAATCGGAGCCGACAATGGAACCAAAGGAGAAATAGTTATCGGAGCCGACAGTTCCACGACTCGAACCCCAACGAACTCCGGCTCCAAGCTCAATGGAGTCGGAGGAGGAATATCGATAGAAGTGGACGGAGCCGACACCTGTTGAGGAGGGCTGGACAACATCTTAGCAAGTGCCTGCAACTTCAGCAACCTACTGACCACTCTCTCCACATCGTGATCCGAGAGCCTAGAGGACCGAGAGGAGTGGGAAGATCTGTGACTGCACTCACTCTGCAGCAGGGAAGACAGAGGAGCTGAATGTATGGATCCCAGAGAAGGGGACCTCAGCCTCTTGTGGCTCCGTGACGGCTCCGAAGACACTGATGGAGCTGACGGGGAGATAGTCTCCTCGGTTCCGATCGGAACCGAAGTAGCAGGTAAGGTTTGAACCAATGACGGCTCCGAGCTTGGAGCCAACAATTTGTTCGGTTTTGGGGATTTCACAGGCTGAACCTTGGCTGGTGAATCCTGGGGCTTGAGAAGGCCCCTCAAAATAAGCTTATTCTTGCGCTCCTGCAGAACTCTTGGGCTAAATGCATGACATACAGAACAAGAGTCCTGCAGGTGTACTGCACCTAAGCAATAGACGCAAGAAGTGTGCCCATCTGTCAGAGACATTTTCTGACAGCATGAGTCACACTTCTTGAATCCAGACACCTTGGATTCTTTAGACATATCCAACAATATACCTGTAAGATACTACACTGATTTTTGGCCAAAAGGCCGAACAATAACACTAACAACAAAAGGCAAAAACACACACTATACTACAGCTAAAGATTGTTTTTTTTTTTAAACTAGGAAGCCTCTAACTTAAACGGCTACCTAACAATAAGAAAGGAGGAAAGGCTTAAACTAAACTCTAACCTACAAGAAGGGATAGGGGTGGGGGGAGGGGGAGAACTCTCTAATTTATATGAGTTCTAAGTGAAAGGACTACCAATACATTAAACTAACACAACAAGTTACAGACTACAATTTAAACAATAAACTCCCAGAAAAAGCACTAATCTGACAAAAACAGTTTACAAGAAACTTATACGAGCTTGAGCCAGTATGACACCTCGCAGCTGAAGCAGCAAACGAGATCTGGGTAACTAGAGCTAGTCATCATGGGATAAGGGGTAGCCTGGAGCCAGTAAACAGCTCTCGAGCTCTAGAAGATGGCCGAGTCAGATCCGAAGATCGGCTCCCATCCCAACCAGCAAGAAACAAAGGCGAGATAGACAACTTAACATCTTATATTTCTGGGTAAATTTCAGTAACTGGGTAGTAAGTGCACCACCTGGATGCCAGGAACAAAATACAGAGGACCTGAAATAAAATCAGCTACAAAAGGTAGGAAGAAACACTGATTGAAAAAAGTACTGCATTTGTTCAGCAAAAAAAAAAAAAAAAAAAAAAAAAAACAGTGCAATCTCCAGTCAGTCATGACTTTCTGTAATGTAGAGGAAGGTATAAGACAACTATACACAGACCTGATTAAATAAAATGACACACAGATGGAGTACATCAACTCAAATAACAAAAGGCTGGGAAAAAAGTGGAAGAAGTTTTAAACAGATATTCAGATGAGGTGATAAAACTGCAGAAATCAGAGGTCAAAATGAAGAAACGGCTGGGAAAAAAATGGAAGAAGCTTTAAACAGATATTCAGATGAGGTGATAACACTGCAGAAATCAGAGGTCAAAATGAAGAAAAGACTGGCTGAATATGAGACTGCACAAGAAGAGAGGTTTCAAAAATAATAGAATTTGAGGACAGAGAACATAGGGAAAACCTGATATCTTCTACTGTACCAGAGAAGCTGGAAGGAACGGACTGCATTCATTTTATGAAAGCATAAATAAGCAACTGGATTGGTACTCCACAGCAGGAGTTGTTAACTGAAAGGGCACATCAAGTATATGCTCCAAACCTGGCCATGAAAATCAACCTAGACCCTTAGTAGTAAAGATGCAACCCTACAAGCAGAAAGAGTTGATTCTGACAAAACTGTGGCAGAAGGACAAATTACTAAAAATGGGAGACAGCAGAGAGTTTGTGGAGAATGATTGCTCATTGTACACCAGGCAGAAGAGGAGTAAATTTGTTCCACTATTCAGAGAATGTTGAGATGCAGGCATGAGATTCAAACTGCTGTACCCAGCTATCTTCAAAATATTCTTCCCTGGTGGGACAAAATCGTTTTTTGATGAAATACATGCTAAAGAGGAGATACAGACATTTGTCCAACAAAAAGTGAGCTGTGAAACAGAAAGAGATTCTGTGTATTGTTCTTCTGGTAATAAAGACCACAGAGACACTGTCCCAGTGAAACCTTTTCCAATGCTTCAACAGAAAATGCTTGAGAGAAGGAAAAAAGCATAAAAGTGGACTAGAAGAATCAAGAGTATGTTGGAAATTAAGCAGAGACAGGATTTGGGAGATAGCGATTAACAGGAATGAAACCAGTAACTTGGAAACTGACAAATGTGGGATTACAAAGCAATAATTATATTTATGAAACATGATGGAACAAGAATATCTGGAAATATTAGACTTTTTTGGACTTTGTTAAACTTGTAGGGGACTCTAAAGCATATGTCCTACTTCCTGTCAGTAATGTTCAAAAATACTTAGGAGAGGGGAAGGACATGGAGAAAGTTAACTGTAAGTAAAACAAAGTTTTTTTTGCTTAATGGTACTGTTTTTATAGTACATGGTTTTCTTTGCATGCTATAAAGTTTTCTCAGTTATTTTTAAATGTAATGGGGTGCTCCTGTTTTTTTCTCTTTCTCCCTTCTTGTCTTTTTCCTTGTTCAGTTCTAAGAAATGTAGGAACTGCACTGTAACAAAACAAAAAAAAAAAGGAAAGAAGAAAAGTCTGGTTAAAAGAGCATGACAAAAGACAAATTAGTGTCCTTTTTCTCATTCTTGCATAGAGGAGTGACTGGATTAAGGCCCTTAACTTCATTTAGTAACACATTTTAAGAGAAAGTAAGCAAATCAGAAAAAAATATTGAATATTATAAGGCTTTTTTCTAGCTAATAAATGTGTGTTTAGTAGCAATTCTGTATCTGGTTGTCATGTTTCCAGGAGACAATCTGATAAAGAGAAATGGCTAGGAGGTAATGTTCCCTGAAAGCATTCAAGTGTTTTCCTTGCTGGGAGAGCTACAAAGATAAGACAAAACCAGACAGCACTTAGTAGAAGCACAGGTTGCACCATGCATCTTAACAAGGATAACCTTTCTTTTAGGTTTACTGAAATCTGTGAGTGTGCCTGTCACTTTGGAACATGTTTTTCCTATTAGGAAGGTGAAACTTCAGTATTTGAAGAAGTACATAATTTTGTGTTTTATTTTTAATTTAATAAGATTTAGTGGGTGTTGGGGTTTTTGAGGGCTTTCAATAAAACAAAAAGTTTTGTGAGATGTGATATAGGCTCAAATGTATATGACAAGAAACAGCTGTATAAAAGATTAACTGGCTAAACAGTGTATGGGTATAACACAAAAGCTGGAACTAGACATTTACAAAAATGCTGCTATGTGTAAAAGGTGGGAAATTTAATACAGTGATGCTTTCTGTAATGTCTTTATATGTCAGTGGTCTCACAGGTAAGTACAACAAAAGAAAGTGTAGTGAACTGTATTAAAAATGTAGAGTGCAAATGCCTATACTGCAGGATATACACTTGGAAAGAAGTGAACATATAAAGTTGATAAAGAAAGGTTTTTCAGGATGGTTATTCAGCAGAATGCCTAGGACAAAGGAAAAGAGCAGTACTTATATTAATTGCAAGAGGAACTTCAATAGTGGTAGAAGAGGATAAAAAAGATATTATACCATGACCCCCCCCCCAAAACGTGCACGCTGATTGGCCAGCGTGCACATTGTAAATCGAGTTATACTAATGGAAAAAGGTCCGGTCGCCCAGACTTTTTTCCATTAGTATAACTCGTTACGCGAACACTGTCTCGCTATGTTAAATGGGTTTAACATAGCGAGACAGCTTTAAAATAAGCAACGGCGATCTCTGTTGCTTATTTTAAAGCTGTCTCGCTATGCTAAACCCATTTAACATAGCGAGACAGGTTTAAAAGCAACGGAGAAAGCAAGATCTCCGTTGCTTTTTACTGTTCGCTATGTTAAATGGGTTTAACATAGCGAGACAGTTTTAAAATAAGCAACGGACATCTCCGTTGCTTATTTTAAACTGTCTCGCTATGTTAAACCCATTTAACATAGCGAAAATAAAAAAGCAACGGAGATCTTGCTTTCTCCATTGCTTTTGCCCACAGCTCTGATGTACTGCGCAGGCGCGCAGTACATCAGAACTGCCGTGGATGCCAGACATCTGCGGAAGGGCAGTAAACAGGCATTATACTATGCCATTATTTAAGAAAAGTAATAGTTTCTTTTCTTAAATAATGTCATGGTATAATAGCAATAACCCACTTCTGGGTGTGGGTAATGCTGTATTTACCCACGGCTGGCTTTGTTTGGTCCCTCGGGCTTTGCCCTCGGGACCAAACCACGCCAACCGTGGGTAAATCCAGCATTACCCACAACTAGGCGTGGGTTATTGCTATAATAGTGATAGATTTGTAGTACTAAGGGGCTACTGGCAAGAAAGGAAGATTACACTGGCAAGTATTTATATTCCACCTAAAACTGCTATAATGGAGAAAATTCTAGAATAAATAATCAGCTTTCAGCAAAGAATATTACTTGATAGATGGGGACCGGAATTTTATTTGCAACAGTGAAGATGCATCTGGGGGGCCCAGGAGGGACGTTATAACAAAGGAGTATAGATTTTTGAAGAAATTTATGAAGATATTTGGCATGGAAGATGTGAATTCAGTATTAGGAGTTCAGAGTGAATGTACATATTATTCCCCAAGATACAAAAACTGGGCTAGGTTAGACAAAATTTGCATTTCACAGGATCATGTGCATTTAATTGAAGGAGCTGATATGCACCCAATAACTATTTCAGATCATGAGCCAGTAATAACTAAAATAAAAACACAGGGTAATAAAATAAAAATGAGACACTGGTGTATCTGTTGAAAATAAAGGAATTTAAGGAATGGGTAGTGGAAATTATTCAGAAGCTATTAGAGGAGATAGAAATTTCTTCTGAAAATATAGCTAGGGAGCAGGATAAAATTAAAGTGGAGTTTAAAAATAGGGTAGAAATAAAAGAAAGGGAGATATGGTTAAGAAGCAACGAGAATTATTTTGAGGGACTGACAAATGTTAAAAGTATTGCAAAATAGGGGGAATCTCACAGAACAAGAAGAGGGGCAACTACAGAATGCTAAAGAGAATATAAGGGATTACCTCGATAATATACATGAGTTTAGAAAGATTGCTATTAAGCAACAGTTTTTGATAAGTCTGGAGCAAAGAAACTTTTAGCCTATGTTTTGGACAACAGAAAGTGGAAAGGGCTGTCTCCAAGCTTGGAGAGCCTATAACAAGAGATCCTGTAGAAGTATTATAAATATTTCGCAAATTCTGTGAAAGTCTGTATAAAGCAAAGAAATATGGAAATCAAGAAAAGGTACAAATGGAAATGTTTGTGGAAGAATTAAATTTGCCAAGGTTAGTGGTAGATGAGGCTCAATTATTAACACTTAAGATAGGAGGAGATGAGATAAAAATGGTGCGGTATAGCCATTTGTGAGGTACTTTTGTGGCCTCTCCAGTTGTTGCAGGTATCTAGTGAGATACATGCCAAATGGGGCGTTGTAATCAACGATTGGCCTAATGAGGAAAGAGTAGAGGGAGACAATGACCTCTTTCTTCCTGGATGCAAAACCCTTAGTAATGAGATTTGCCACACAGAAGGACTTTCTCACCACAGTGGCAACGTGGTTGTCAAAAGAGAGGTTGCTGTCAACATGTGTTCCCAGATCTGTTATAACGCCTTCTGTATTTAGTGGACTACCATCAGTGTGGTAATTCAAGGGAACCGGGTTTTTCCCAAAGGGGATGAAGACACATTTTTTGGCATTGAGCTTAAGGCCATGGTTCTGACACCAGTCGTTGGTCTCATTGAGGCCTTTCTGTAGGATGTCAGCATCACTTGGGGAGTTAATAATAGCTCCCAACTTGCAATCTATGAACTTTGTCAGCCAGAGTCCCTTCGTATTGGCCTGGACTTCAGAGAAGTAGATACCAAACAGGAAAGGACCCAGGACCGAACCCTGTGGGAATCCACTTGTGACTGGTCGGCAGTCTGACTTGGGGTCAGATACTTTCACACTGTGGGTTCTGTCTGTGAGCCAGTTTGTAACCCACCTAGTGATATAGGGGTTGATGCATAGCTTAGTAAGTTTTTCTATGATTCCTGAGTGGGGAATGGTATCAAAGGCCTTGGCCAGATCAAGGTAGGCTGTATGAACCACCTTACCTTAATCCACAGCTCTTGTGACTGACTCAAAGAAGTCAACCAAGATGAGCAGGCATGATCTACCCTTCACAAAACCAAACTGTGTAGGATCCAGAGTTTGGAGATTCCCTATATCCTTCTATATTAGATGCATGATGATGTGTTCCATAGCTTTGCATATCAGACTCCGGCTAATGGGGCGATAGTTCTCGGGGTCTGTTGTTGCTCCTCCTTTGTGGAGAGGGATGACTGTAGCAGTGTGCCATTTGGTAGGGACTAAGCCTGAGGTGAGGCTGTGATTGAACAGGGCACACAGGTGAGGAGTACTCTGTAGTTCATGTAAAACACAGCCAGGGATACTCTCATGTCCCCTAGAAGCTGTATTCTTGGCCTTGGATAGTGCTGTTTTAACCTGTGCAGCTGTAATACTGGGTGCCCGGCAATTTACTGGTATTGTGATTGGTCCTTTGGGGGGGTAAAGTTAGCACTGAATCTGTTTGCCAGTATATTTGCAATATCTGTTGGCTCGGTATAGGATTTACCATTGTGCAGTAGCTCAGAGCAAATCTGGGTATTGCCATGGAGATTCTTTACATAACTATAGAAGGCCTTGTGGTTGTCTTTACTATCTGCTGCAATTCTGTTTTCATAGCTAGCTTTAGAGGATTTGATGAGGGATCTCAACCTTTTGCTGAGGCTGATAAGGGAGTTTTTCCAGTTTTGGGACTTCACCTTATTCCGCATCAGTTTCCTCCTTCTGTTGTAGAGTTTGTTTATGGCAGGGGACCACCAAATTGGCTTCCTTTTTTTTTTTTTTGAGGAGAGCATCTTAGTTCTATTGGGTATGGCGAGATCCATGCATTTGTGTACATGTTCGTACAGTCCATTGGCAGTCATGCAACTATTCTCCATTTGCATGGGTGCAGTCAAGTTAGCTACCTCTGTTTTTAGGAACCCAAAGTTAGCTTTGGAGAAGTTTTTCATGGTAGTTACATTTGTTGGGGGGGGGGGTGGGAGGGATGTGGATTTCCAGGGTGATTAGCTTGTGATTGGATCTAACCAGGGAAGAGTTGATTGTTGGCGTAGAGCAACGGTCGCCCATGTTAGTAATGACCAGGTCAAGGATGTTGCTACTTGTAGTGGGGGTAAGAATGAGTTGGTCCAGGGCATTGGAATTAATGAATTCCAGAAAGTGTTGGGCAAGTGTATTGGTACATGAGTAGTTTTCCCAGTTAATGGAGGGCTAGTTTAAGTCGCCCACTATGAGAATGTTAGGTTGGACCCTAATATTCTCCAGGGTGCTTAGGAATGTGGAGTGTGAATTTTGGGATATGGTTAGGGACTTGTAGCAGGCTACGACCTGAATTGCTGTCTTACCCAATGTTAGCTGCACCTGAAGTATCTCAGATGCATTATGTTGGGCTACCAGTCTGGAGATGTTCGCATCCTTTATGAATATGGAAACACCACAACCTTTGGAGCTTTGGTCCAAGTTCTGGGGCCAAAAGGTGTGGAATGAGTTGTAACCTGGTAGTGCAGGGGTGCTTTCTGCTGCCTTGAACCAGGTCTCTGTTACAGCACAAATGTCGATGTTCTCCATTTTAAGAAGTACATCGAGTGAGTGCATTTTGAGATTTAGACTTCTATCATTGAGCAGCATGACCCTCAAATTGCATTTGTTTGTAGCTTTTACAGTGGTAATTTGGTCTTTGGAACACTGCCTAAAAAAGGCACTATAGGGGTGGCAAGAGCCTTGGCCAGTATCTGGAACCCCAGGGGTGACAGATACAGGCCATCTCTAGAAGAGCATTGAGGTCTATCAATCATGTCGTCCCAGGCAGATATTGGATCCCCTTAAAATGACACCAGAAACTTAGCCAGTTGTTGAAATCAATCATTTTCTGCTTGTACTATGGTATAATTCTGGGTTGATGGTAGGATGCTGCTCAGGGCTAGAGTCATACCTGCTGGGCTACATAATCTGAGAGATCCTCCATGTCTTTTTTCATGTAGTCCAGGGAGGTACGTCTCCGGTCATTCATACCCACATGTACAATGACAGAGTCATATCTGTAC